>NW_020920868.1:0-2012 GCF_003984885.1 Neopelma chrysocephalum
TTGGAAGAGACCCACGAGGACCATCAAAGCCCAACTCCCGGCCCTGCACAGACACTCCAACGATCCCACCAATTCCCTGAGAGCCTTTTCCAAACTCCCTGTGTACTCTGGATGAGTTGAATGCATGGAATGGGTTGGATGTCTGGAATAGTCTGAGGAATTTGGGCAAAGCTGCTCCCCTGGGCCACGGTGGCGTGAGCAGAGTTGGGATCTAAATCTCCACCTTTCCTGCTGGTATTTTTAATTCTTGGAACATCAGAAGCTAAGAAGGAACCAGGAGAGAGCAGAGGATGTGGAGTGGGAATGTTCTCAGTCCAGCCCAAGCCTTCAGGCCACCAAAGTGGACAATGATTCATTCCCAGCTGCTGGAATGATGGGAAGGATGCAGGGACTGAGCTGCTCCAGGCTGGCCCAGGACCTTCCCAAGGCTGGAATTTTGGGTTGGCAGGACTAAATCCATGCTATATGAAGCATGGTGAACCCAAGGAAGCAACCTGGGGTAAAGCCAAGGTTTGTTGAATCCTCTCTGGGCTGTTTTCTCCCTTAAAACAAAAGGTCTTCACCTGGGAAGGAATAAAAAAAAACCTGGAGACTTTCAAACCTCAGCAGCAACCAGGGAAAACACATCCTTGGCAGGGAAACACATCCCTGCTCCCTAAATAACATCCCTGCAGGGATTGCAGGATTCACCTCCCTCCCCTGAGTGGGGGTCTGAAAAATAAAAGCCAAAATAGGGAAAACTGGAAATGCTTTATTGAACAGGAGAACACGATTTTAAAGGCATCTGGGGCTGGACATGTTAATGAAGGGGACAACCTGTGTTAATTGGGGAGTTACACAAGTTTTAAACGGAATTTCCAAAGAGTTAATTTTTCTTCAAGCAGGATTACACGGGGGATAGAAGGATTACAGGGGTTTAACAATCATCTCAAAAAGTCCTTTCTTAATTCTGCTCTGAGCTGGGTTTATATCTCAGGTCTCAGGACAAGGGGCCAAATTTCTTCAGATCACGAGAGATGTTTGTCAGCCTTGTTTTCCAAGGTTTGTGATTCATATTCACTGAGCCTCCTTTTGCTGAGAGCTGGTTTTTGTCCCCTTCACCCCTGGGCTGCTCCTTGGGAGAAACAAGATTCCTCATGTTTTCAATTCCTCATTTTCTCCCTCTTCATCCGAGCTGACACTAATGCAGGGATGCCTGGAGCAAGGGAAATTGGTGTTCCCTCCCCATGGAGGGAGAGATGGATCCCACTAATGGAGTTTTGCTGTTGTTTTCTCTCGGATTTCCCATCCATTAGTCGCCTCTTGGCCCCTCTGGAAAAGCTGGAGTTCAGTTCTCCCTCTCCCATCTCCATTAACTCTCATTTCCAGCTTGTTTTTGAGCTGCAGCTGGGCTTTTTGCAGCAACACTTCTCCGGATCCTGATGCTTCTTGGGGGCTGCTCCAGGTGGAGCAGCACCCCAGGGCTGGATGTTTTGCAGTCAGGAATGTGGGATGAGGCCGTGGGAGAGAGCAGGAACTGGCCTTGGGTACCCTCAGGCTGTGGTGGTTTGAAAACTCAGAACAAACATCTCAAGAACTAAATCAGGAACCTGATAATTCAATGATTCAATAATTCACAACCATCCCTTCCACATGAACAAGCCATTTCCTCTGGGAGAAGTTGAGGATTGTCCCATTCCACTGGCAGATGGACCCAAAATCTCCATGGAAGTGGGTTTGTCCCTCCAAGTGATCCAGAAATAAAGGTGGTCTGACCCTCTGGCTTGAGAGTCACCAGAAAACCAAAATACAACCCCGTGGTTGTGGGAATTTGTGGCAGGAGGGAGTTGGTGTTTATTTCTGAGGGGGATTCGGGGGGGATTTCTGCTTTTTTCTTTATGTTGTCCTGAAGCCAAACATTGTGGACACCATGGAGCTGCTCCAAGGGCTGGAGCCCCTCTGGAGCCAGGCTGGGAGAGCTGGGGGGGTTCCCCTGGAGAAGAGAAGGATCCAGGGAGAGCTGAGAGCCCCTT
>NW_020920869.1:0-5090 GCF_003984885.1 Neopelma chrysocephalum
ATAATTGCTGAATGGCTTAAAGCAACTCATTTAGAATTAAAAGGAGATTATGCTGAAAGCAGAAATATAGTACTGGAGAAGGAATAATAGTGAATCTACTCTGTTGTGGTAGTAACCACTTTTATTTTGTATTTTTGCTAAGAACTATGGGATAAAATGTTGCCCTGAAGATGGAGAAGACTGAATTTCCCAAAGGGACTTGCAAACGCCTGAGGAGTGCTAAACTACCTCGCTTGTAGAAATGCATTTCAATTTAGTGATATAAAATGCAAAGTCCTGATTTAGGTAGATAGAAAGAGTGTTTGCTGTCAGCTGGAAGATTACCTGTTCAAAATTCAGTTGTGGAGAAGACTCAAATCAGACAGACCTAACTATATGATGCAGCCCTGAAAAAAAAATCTTTGCTGAGTTGCGTGAGTAGAGATGAGGGGACATGGATCCATCCTGTAAGACTCAGGTGCAATAATAAATACTGTTCTCACTATATACAGGTACTCCTGTTTGAGAAGGATAAATGAATGCCATAATGTAAGCCAGAAAAAAAGGCTTTTTATCCTGGGAAAACAAGAGTAAGATAACTTGGTTTGTTTAACTTAACAAAGCAAAGGCTTAAAGGAAATGCAATTGCTGCATATGAATGTATTGGTTGAAAAACATCAGAGAGACAAAACAACCATTTACCTAAAAGGAAAATTTAGCAGAAGAACAAATTGAGTCCTAATTATATTTAGGCAGGAAATCAGAAATTTCAAAATGTCAGATGTTTGAGTGTCTACACTGTTCTTCTAGCAAACATAAAGGGAGTAAAAATCCCTCTCTCCCCTGATATTTTTGGAGGTGTTCTTTAATATGTTTATGAAGGGGATTGTGTGACATAGCTGGCTGATAGCAGAGACTGAATTTGTTAATTTGTGAAGTCCATTCTAGTATGTCGCTGTATATATTGATAGTTTCTTCTGGGTGCCAGAAGCAGGTAAGCACAGTGTGTGAGGTGTATACAGGTACTTATACTGTCACAGAGAGCTGTCATGCTGTCAACATTACCTGTAACGAAACCACTAATCACTCAGAAGGCTCCCAAATGGCAGTTCTAATTGTTATAACCAGTTGTCCACTACCAGGAAGAGTGCCTTATCTTTAGTTCTTAGCATTTGGAAGCTTTTAGCCTAATCAACAAGTTTAAGTGAAGTGTCATTTCATTGTCACTTTTTCCACTGTTCTGGACCATCAGACGTTTTGACTCTGAAAGAGTTTCAGTGAATTACTAAAATGTAATTTCATTGAATGTCTAAAAAACATTCAATGTGTGAAGCCCATGTAACCAGGAAGGCAATGGCAGCTTTTCCATTAAGTGTTTTAGTCAGACTTTCCCTTGGAAGGTAGAGACCATCTTAGAAACCCCAAGACAAATACACAATGGCCGAGGAACTTTTTTCTTTTTATGTAGAAAAAGATTTTAGTTTAGACTGTTCCCTGAAGCACCACTGCTTAGTAAGGTTCCCAAAGCCACTTACTCTTAAATATACAAAGAGGGATTTACCTAAAAATACCTGAAAATCCAAGGTGACTAAGCACAAATACTCTTGACTCACTTGACTCACTATCACGTCTGTTGACTAAGTTCAGTTATTTTTGTGAATGCCTTTCAGAGGGCAGCTGATGTGAGGCCTCCTTAGCCTGAGAGACAGGGTTCCAGAACTGACAGTGTGTCTGGGCTAAGGTGTTAGTAAAGTACCACTTTGAAAATCCTCAGAAATGTTCTTCTCTTCAGTTATGTAGGAGACTCAGGATAAACTTACGAGTGCATAGGCAAGCAAGTTATGTTGTCTCGGTTCTTTCCCTGCTCTATAAAAATTAGTAAGACACAGTTCTGTTCCAGGTGTGGAAAAAGATATACAACAATTGAAAAAGGACTTTATTATATGGATTTTACAGTTCTTGTGTGGTTTCAAATATGTGCATTGTATGTTACCCCTACAGTTGTACTGCCTGGGCACGATCAGACTTGCCTCGAGTTGTCTGTTCCCTGCTTTCCCCACTCCTCCCTCTGATTGGCTGAAAAAGCTGCAGTGTAGAGAGAGCTACCATTGGTCCTTTCCTTTCCCAGTTCCTCCCTCTTCTCCCGAGTCCTTACTCCTATTCGTTCTCCTGGTTGTCTGTCTCATGCTCCACCCCATTTGCTGGCCCTTTCTACACCAGAAGTTATATAAACCCTCGCACACCCTCAACAAACAGCCATTGCACCCGGCCTTCAACCTCGACACGGTCTCTTTGTGCAGTGTCATGGTCCCACTCCCCTCTCCCCCGGACCATGGCACAATTCTAATAGAATGCTTTTCTCTTATGTTAAGGTGCTCTGAGTGGAAGCACTGTCCACTGTTCTAAAGTGGTTTATAAAAGGTGGAGCATGGATCTGAGGAATATAGAAGATGTTGCCTTTGTAGATGCTTGTCATGAGAGTCTACACTTTTTTCATCTAGTGGCTTTCCCCACCAAACAATCCTGGTGATCAGAGCAGATTCTTTTCCTCTTCATTAAAATTGATGTCTCATCCACTGGAGTAATTTGCTCATTATATTAAGTTGCCAATGGCAGCTTTTCTGGAGTTGAGGGAGAGAAGTTATTTCTTTTAAATAAGTAGTTTGGTGTAAATAAGTGGTGTACTTTATCTAAGGGAAGAAAGAACATATAACATGTACACAGACAAGGTGAGGTTATTTAAAATACAACCTTAACTGTAAAGTAAGAAAATACTATCAGTGGCTGTAGTCAGGAATCACAATGCTGAACAGACAGAACAAAAAATTGACTTGTAAACAGGTCTTTAGGAGGTTATAACTCAAAGGTACATGTATTATTCAAGAAGTAATAAGGCTTGGAATCTCCATTTGGAGATAAATATTTCATTGTGCAAGGCACTGCACAGGTAAAAATACAGGGGGGAGAGGTCTACATTCCCAACCACCTTTCAATTTAATGAGAGAACTTATGCAAGAAAGAAACAACGGAACTGCACCCTAACAATGACCAGATTGAAATGATGGTTAAGCTGTTGGAAGACACAGTGGTAGCTTTGCAATTTTAATTCCTCCACTTCAATGTTTCATATCTCCTGTTAGTGAATCATATCTTTATTTTACAGAAGGTACCTCAAAGGATGAGCAGGTGCAAGCATGATGAGAAGTTTCAGGCTGGTCATTTGCAGAATTCCTATTCCTTTTAGGTCAGATTTTGTAGACAATGAAAGTTCACATCTATTAGCTTTCATCTAGTTCAATATTTACCAAAAATTTAAGCGGGTTATCTTGCTTTTTGAGTCTTTCTCATGCCAGGGTGCAGCTAACACAGTGAGAGTCGGAGGTACAGTGACCCTGCAGTCTGATTCACCTGCTCATATGCTGCTCTCTCAATGGTTTGCATGGATATTTGTTGGAGGTGCCCCAATGGAGACCTATGAGTGCTGGAGAGAAGTTCGTGAAAAGAAATCAGAAGAGGAAGGAAAAATACTGGAATGTACTTACACCATGGTGCGCTGAATGTGACTGTCGGGGCCGCGAGAGTGTTTGTTTCACCGTGCCTTTACTCCGTTGTGCAATTGTTTTATTATTAGTATAATATATTTTATTATAAAAATGTGTTATTCCCTGCACTGTACCCGTTACCCTTTTTTCTGTTGGTTCGATGTAAGCCCTTTCCTTATTCGTCCTACCCTGCTTCACCTGTTCCACCCAGAAACAGTTTGCCATTGGTCCATGTTCAGGCATTCCACCCCTTGTTGCTGTGATATGCCACTCCTGGAATACTCCTCCCACTCTCCACCCTTTGTTCCAGAAAAGTCCCTGCTCTCTCTATAAAATCCGGTGTCGATGTTTAATAAACGTTCATTCTGTGTCACACTGTGCCTACCTGCAGAGTGATCCTTTCTGGGTCTTGCAGTAAGAGGAGTTACAGCTTTCCTTACATCAGATATTCTGCTAAGAACAGCCACTGAGATAATCCGGCAGCCAAATAATTTAATCCTGGTCATTCATTTTGTGGCCTGCTGAATGGTAAAAGGACAAGCGAATATCAGGACGCAAGAAAGTGAAAGCTTTGGTTTTGGTTGCTTCTTTTTATTCCTTTCAGCTGCTGTTAAAAGTACCTTATTATTCAGCCCAGAGAGCAGGGACTTGTAGTTTAGTAGACATGACAATGGACTGTAGATAATCTACAAAAGCAGCATGGGGTATTCTGGATCTCTCTCCCCTCCCATGATGTGGGGCAGCACCAGTCCTAGTTCCATTTCCATTTGAGGAACCATTTCCGACAGCTGAGGTGGATAGGGAAGGGGTTACTCCAGCTCCAGGGGTTTCTTCGGATCCTGGACGAATGGAGGGGAGAGCTGCTCCCCCCCCCCCCCACGTGGTCCCATGGCAGCCACAGACAGCACACGGGACTTGGAGAGGAGGCGAGAGAGAGAGTTTATTGTGGGGTAGGGGTTTATAAAGCTCTTGGGAGGGTCAAAGGGGACCATTTAAGGTAAGGGGTCTTAGAAAAAACCAATCAGGTAGGGAGTTAACAGCCAAATAAGGAAGGGGTTAACAAGGTCCAATGAGAAGACTTCTTGATATCTTCTCAGGACATTCCTGAGACAGAGATAAGAACTGGCCGTGGGGGATTTTGGGAAGAAGAACGTGAGCTAGCAAAGAGACTACAAAAAAGCCATTTTAAAACATGTTTAAACCACAGTTTTCCCATATAATGCAGGTTTACTGCTACAGGGTATCACTGAGACCACATTCATCTACACTGATTAATACAAAAAAATTACAAAGCAGTAGACCACTTCAGTGGTCAATACCAAAGCTTTCACCCACAAGCTATTTCTCTTAGTGCACTTCAACAATAGATTTAGGTCATAATTTCAAAATAATAATATTAAGAAGCTATATCCTCCCTCTCACCAGTCTCTGGGAATGGTACTGGTGAATTATGTAGCTACTTACACCACCACTAAAGGGCTTCGCCCTGTCCTCAGGAACAAGGGGCAAAGCTGGTCCGCGTCTCCACCTGCCGCCTCAGAAGGCAACCCTAGAGGCACATCTGCAAGC
>NW_020920869.1:8090-8332 GCF_003984885.1 Neopelma chrysocephalum
CGAAGCCGACGCTCTTCTTCCTCGCTCTTGCCTCGCCGTCCCACTCCACGGCTCTGCCCAGGTAGGGGGACACAGAACAGACTGAGAAGCTGCCAATATCTTCCCTAAGGTACTTCTGATTTTGCTCTTGTGATAATTAAATAATTTTGTTTCATGAAACAAATGGGTGATTACATAAAATAAAACAAACGGATTGTAAAACTTAATGACACCCCCATAAACAAATAAAACAGACCCTTATA
>NW_020920870.1:0-615 GCF_003984885.1 Neopelma chrysocephalum
CCCTCCCCCGACCCCCGGCCACGGCCACGGCCGAGGCCCCGCCCCCGGGACACGGCGCTGTGGTGAGTTGTGGTGGTCTCCGGGGGGAGAATTTCGGGGGGGGAAGTGACGTGCGGGGGTCACATGGTGCGCGGGGGGGCGAGCGATGATCATGACCCGGGATGCGACCTTTGACCTCCTGACCCACGTGACCGATCGTGATTTACCCCCCCGCCCTTCCCTCCCCCCCCAAACCCACAGGAACCCTCCCCCATTCCCCGAGCCCCCCCCATGGCTCCCCCAAAACCCACAGGGACCCCCATGAAACCCCCAAACCCCACAGGGATCCCTCCTGTGTCCCCCCCCATGACCAAACCCGGCTTATGTCCCCCAGTGACCCCCCAAGCCCCCCAGTGACCCCCCCTGCCCCCCCCAGATGTGGTTCCTGCTGCTCTTCAGCCTCTCACCCACTTAGGCCCCCCCACTCCCTGACGCCAAAACCCCCTGAAACCGCCCCAAACTCCCTCCAACCCCCCCCAAACCCCCTCCCCAAGCCCCCCAGTGACCCCCCGGCCCCCCCAGATGTGGTTCCTGCTGCTCTTCAGCCTCTCACCCATTTAGACCCCCCCCCCCCCC
>NW_020920871.1:0-1174 GCF_003984885.1 Neopelma chrysocephalum
ATAGCCCACGTCTTTAGGAAAGAGGAACCTAAGGAAGTAGTTTGAGTGCCCTGAAAGGGCCAAAGCCCTGGGACAACAAGCAGCCTTCCCACAGCCCTGGCAGGGCAAATATCCCATCAAGCTTGAGAAATGGGTTAAGAGGATTATGGGCCACGTTCGCCTGGGATAACAAGGTCCCGGAGATGAAGACAGAGGTGCAGATGGTGCCCTCAGTCCTGTTTCTGCACATTTCTGGTAACCTGAGAAATACTGCTTGAGCTCGTGAGGAACTGAGTTTGGAAAGTAATGGTTCATTTCTTTTCTTTTCCTTTGGGCAGCATCCATTTTTACTCTCAGCCACGCCCCTCTCCGGCCTGACGACTCTGATCAATGCAGCGAAGCAGCTGAGGGAGGCCAGCAGACAGAGGAAGGGTTTTGGGATGCCTTCCTTCAGTTCCAGCGATGGCTGGAACTCAGAACAAAACTGAAGAAGCCTCATGCCCAGTGTATGCCCTGGGGCAGTTACACAGAAGAGGGGTCGCTTAGGGCACAGGGCATCACCACCAGCAGGTGGTGAGCAACTGGATTGTACGTTGCTTGTTTTCCTTGGGTTTCATCTCTTCCTTCGTTTTACTACTGTTACAATTAGGATTTGCGTTAGTATTACTATTAGTATTAGTATTAGTGTTAGTATTGCTATTCGTATTCATATTGGATTTTACTTCGTTTCAATTATTAAACTGTTCTTATCTCAACATACAAGTTTTACTTCTGATTTTCCTCCCTGTTCCACTGGGGATGGGGATGGGCATGGGGATGACAATGAGCATGGGCATGGGCATGGGGATGGGGATGGGGGTGAGTAAGCGTCTGTGTGGTGCTTAGTTACCAGCCCAGCTGGTAACTTAAACCACAACACTTCACCAGCACATCATTCTTCAATGAGTCCAACTATTCTGTCACCTTTTCTTCAAATGAGATTTACAATCTTGGTATCATAAAAATCACCCTCAACACACCCGTGATTCATGTAATTCAGTATCATGTCTTTCAGTTAGACATGTTAGACATAGCAGAGAGTTCAGAATAAGGTCCAGAAGTCCTGAAACACACATGAAACTCGGGTGCAGATAAAAAAAGCATCTTCTTTGTCTAGGCCATCAAAGCCAATTTATGCCATCAATTCTAAGGGGTT
>NW_020920872.1:0-1433 GCF_003984885.1 Neopelma chrysocephalum
AGCCATGGGCTGATCCTGACTCCCTCTGGGTGACCTCTTGCAGCACACGGGTCCCCATTGAGTGACATTTCTTTTTCCTCACCTTCAGTCTGAACCTTCCATGGTACTCTTTGTGGAGATTTCATTCTATTTCCGACAAGGAGAAAAGCTCCATCCTGTCAGATCTCCTCTAGACCCTCTGCAGTTCTTCCTCATTCCTCCAGAATGGGGAACCTCACAGACAGACAGACCAGTCCAGATGTGGTGACCTCAGGGCTGAGTCCAGGGGGGTGACAACTCCCTTATCTGGGTGGCCACATTCCCCCCAAGGCAGCCCCATGTGCAGTTGGCCTTAAATCAAGGGGACATTCTGATTCTTTGTAAAATCACAGAATCAAGTGGCACCGTGACACTGCAGGGCCTCATGGAACCAAAGGAATGCAGGGACACTGTGGAATCCCAGGGAACCAAGGGACCATTGTGACATGAGGGGTGTCTTTGGAACAAAAGGAACCCCGAGCCACATCAGAGTCTCCTGGAACCAAGGGGCCACTGTGCCTCCCCAGAACTCCATGGAATCAAGCAGAGCCGCTGCCTCCCCCCCGCCACCGCACAGACCGGAGTCACCTGCTCTGCCCCGCTTGGACACCTCTGGAGTCAGCGTGTTCTTGGGCAGCACAACTGATCTCAGACCAGAGAGTTTCCCAGATTTTGCTTTGCCCCCTCTTTCCCCTGGTTTTCTTTTTTGTTCTTTGTTCATTCAGGGGGAAAAGGGGGAAGGGAGGCACATGTTGATCCCTGTTTTTATCTGTTTACAAAATGGAGTTGGGGCAGGGGGGAGAGATGAGGCAATTTCTCTCTCTGCTGTTGCTTTGAACTGTTCTGTTGATATTGCTGTTTCTGCTGCTATATTTCTCATCAGTAAACTGTTATTTTTTTCACTTATACCTCCTTGTATTTTGTCTCCCTGTAGCGGTGAGGAATAAAAGGGGAGTGAGTTCATTTGATTGGAGTTCTCGCCCCAATATGTGTCTTTAAACCAGGACAGGTTGCTCAAGGGCTCCCTGAAATTTGGAATCATCCACAAAGGACTTAAAAATCCATTTTGTCACATTTTACAGAGAGACAATAAAGATGTTCTATAGTGGTGTTCAAGGGCTGGTCATTGAGGGATTTCATCAGGAAGTTGCTGCCAAGAGGACTTTGTACCATGGATTTTATTGGACACTCTTCATTCAGACAACTTCCCACCCACCACATCTTCCACTTCTTCAGTCCAGCTCTCACCAGTCTGGCCATAAGGAGACCACAGGACACCATGTCAAGGGCCTTAATAAAGTCTGGGCACACAACATCCTCTTCTTTTCCCTCCCACAGGGGTTCTGCAATCCCTGCCTTGTCCTTCCAATGCCTGGGAATGGCTGCAGGAGGACTTGCCAGATCCCCTTCCCTGC
>NW_020920873.1:0-1772 GCF_003984885.1 Neopelma chrysocephalum
TCTCCTCCAACACCAGGATTTTTCCCGGAAGGTGAATCCTGTGGTGAATTTCCTGTGGGAACGGGAAAATATTGGGATTTAAGCTCTGAGCTTTCCCCGTTTCTCCCGTTGTTTTCCAGGGGCCGACGGGACCTCCGGGAGCACCAGGACCAAAGGTAGGGACTGAAATCCCAAAATTCCCGTCCCTGGTTTCGGGTGCCGAGGGAATTTTTTATCCCTAACCATCATCAGGGGCTGTGGGAATCAGGGAATCATGGAATAGTTCGGTTGGGAAGCGACTTTCCGAGGTCAAGGACATCTTCAACTGGTCCTTTCCAACCCGACCTTGACCCCTTTTCCTTAAAAAACAAAGAAAGGGGGATAATTTTACACCTCAGCAATTCCCTGTGGAATTCCGGCTGCAGAGACCCGGGATGGGGTGGGAAGATGGGATATTTTAATAAAATAAAATATATTTTAATAAAATAATAAATTTTGTGAGAAATTCCCCAGAACTGCAGAATTTCACCCCAAACGTGGTTCAGGAGGCAAATTGTCTCCCACTTAAATTTGGGAATGCCTTCCTCCGAACATTCCAGGATTCCAGTTTCCAGTGGGGAAATTCCCGCCCTGTGAGAGGTGATCCCTCATCCTTCACGGATTTCCCTGGGATGGGACCACCCTGGTAGTTGGAAATCGAGGCTTTCCCGGGCTTGGGAATTCCCATTTTTCAGACCTGTCTGGAAAAAAATATCTTGGAATGAGTGGGAAAACTGGAGGCTGGGAAGAGCTTCTTCCTCCTTTCCCTCCCTCTACCCTGGGAAGGTCTTCCCAAAATATGGGAATGAAAGTTTGGAATCTCTCTGGAATCCAGCGGGATTTTTGGTGTCTTCCAGGGAATTCCAGGAGCTCCGGGGCAGAAGGGAGAGCAAGTGAGTGAGACGGGAAGAGGGAGCGGCTCAGCTGGGGGTATCCCGATTGTTCCCAGCTCAATCCCAGCACTTGGAAGCTCAGCTTGGTGTGGGAAACCACCGGGAATATCCCTCCGTTCCGCCTCCCGCTTCCCGGATGAGTTGGGAGAGGTTTTAAGGGAAGGATGGAGGGGGGAAAAACAAGGAATGGGAAGTTTTCGTCGCCCCACATTCCTCTGATGTCCTTTTTTCCTCGCAGGGAAACCCGGGAATTCCAGGAGCTCCGGCTGTGGGGGTAACTATGAGCGGGATCACGGACCTGGAGTCACCCCCAAGGAGCGGGAGGGATGCATCCCATAATTTCAGGAATAACCCACAGGCCTTTTCCATGATTTTCCAGCCAAATCCCTCGCTCCAATCCTCGTATTCCCAACCTTTCTTGTATTCCCAACCTGGTTTTTTTGGTATTCCCAGCTCCTCCTCCAAGGAGCTTCCTGGAAAATCCTTCCCTGGAAAATCCTACAGAGCAAAATTCCAGCTTTTTTTGGGTCGTTGGGAAAGTAATCCAGTTATTAATCGGGAAAAAAAACCCACTGGGAAACTTTAAATTCCCATTTTCTCCCGTGGATAACCCAGGGAATGGGAGCAGGACGAGGAGACGATGGAATCGCTTCTCCAAGCTCCGAGTTCTCCCCGGATCTTTTCCCAGTGGGAATATTTATTACCCAGCGAGGGGTTTTTCCCAGGTTTTCCAGCCGTGGGATTTTCCGGGAAAGCTGCACTGAGGCAAAAAAGGGGGAGAAATTCCCGCAGGAGGGAAAGAAAAGACGGGATTTGGATGATGAAGTTGTTGAGGATCATTCCATGTTGGGCTTTTTTTTT
>NW_020920873.1:1782-1929 GCF_003984885.1 Neopelma chrysocephalum
GGGACAGCAAAGCAGGCAACAAATTTCACAAAATCCCGGGATATTCCTAGTTGGATCCACAGGGATCATCACCCAGAGCAAGAGAGGTGGTTCTTCCCAGAAGAATTCCCACAGGGATGTTTGGGAAGGGGTTGGTGGCCTTGGAAT
>NW_020920874.1:0-1189 GCF_003984885.1 Neopelma chrysocephalum
AGCCAGGTGGCCTTGGCTAAGTGCTTATCCCGGTTTTTGAAAGTTCCTCCACCTAGTGCCTTCAGAGTTGTCTTTACTAGTCCATTACACCTTTCAACTTTCCCAGCAGCAGGTGCATGATATGGAATGTGATATACCCATTCAATACCATGCTCCCGTGCCCAAGTGGCCACTAGACTGTTCTTGAAATGAGTCCCATTGTCTGACTCAATGCGCTCTGGAGTGCCACGTCTCCACAAGATCTGCTTCTCGAGACCCAGAATGGTATTTTGGGCCGTTGCATGTGGTACTGAATATGTCTCTAACCATCCCACAGTTGCTTCCACCATGGTAAGCACATAGCGTTTACCTTGGTGGGTCTGTGGCAACGTGATGTAATCAACCTGCCATGCCTCTCCGTATTTATACTTATCCCAGCGTCCACCATACCACAGGGGCTTCAGTCTTTTTGCCTGCTTAATAGCGGCACAGGTTTTGCAGTCATGGATAACTTGAGAAATTATATCCGTGGTTAAACCCACCCCTCGGTCTCGTGCCCATCTGTGGGTGGCATCTCGGCCCTGATGACCTGAAGCATCATGGGCCCATCGAGCTAGGAACAACTCTCCCTTCTGCTGCCAGTCTAGGTCTGCTTGTGACACTTCGACCCGTGCAGCTTGGTCCGCTTGTCTGTTGTTATCGTGTTCTTCATTAGCTCGACTCTTGGGTACATGGCATCTACATGGTGGACTCTCACATTCAGACTCTTCGCTCTGGCAGCGATGTCCTGCCACAAGTCAGCAGCCCAGATGGGTTTTCCTCCACACCTCCATCTTCTTCCTTTGGTCTAACCATCCCCGTAGGGCATTAGCTATCATCCACGAGTCAGTGTAAAGGGAGAACCTTGGCCATCCTTCTCTTTCTGCAATGTCTAGGGCCAATTGGACAGCTTTGAGTTCCACAAACTGATTTGATTCGCCTTTACCTTCAGTGGCTTCCGCCACTCATCGGGTGGGACTCCAAATGGCTGCTTTCCACTTCCAGCTCCTCCCTACAATATGGCAGGAACCATCAGTGAAAAGGGCATAGCGCGTCTCTTCATCTGGCAGCTGATTATATGGCAGAGCTTCTTCAGCTCAACTCACTGGCTCTTCTTCTTCATCTGCCAGACTGAAGTTCCCACCTTCAGGCCAATTAGTTATAATCTCCA
>NW_020920875.1:0-1032 GCF_003984885.1 Neopelma chrysocephalum
TGGACAGAGATCCTTCAGGATTCATGGATACAACCCATGGACAAGAGGCTCCTCCCATGTTGGGAATCCTGGATTCTCTTCCAGAACATCTCCTTGGGGTGTATCTGGGATGATAAAACGTGGGATTGCAGCTGGAATTGGGGACTTTGTTGGGATTGGGGTGGGGAAGGGCAGGAACGACCCCCCCCGCTCACGGCTCCGCTCTTTTCCCGCAGGATACGGCACCTGGAGCGCCGGGACCAACACTCAGGGTGAGATGGGGGGGACTCCTTGGATTCCCCCCTTTGCCTCCCCCTTTTCCCTCCCTTTTTTCCTCCCCCCTTTTCCCTCCCCTTTTTCCTCTCCTCTTTTCATCCCCCCTTTTCCTTCCCCCTTTTCCTCTTCCCCTTTTTCCTCTCTCCTTTTCCTCTTCCCCTTTTTCTTTCTCCCCTTTTCCTCCCCCCTTTTCATCCCTCCTTTCCTTCCTCTCCTTTCCTTCCCCCGCCTTTTCCTCCCCCCTTTTCCTTCCCCCTTTTTCCTTCCCCTTTTTCTTCCCCCTTTTTTCCTCCCTCTTATTCCTTCCCCTTTTTTCCTCCTTCCTTTTCCTCCATCTTATTCCTCCCCCTTTTTTCCTCCTCCTTCTTTTCCTTCCCTTTTTCCTCCTCCTTCTTTTCCTTCCCTTTTTCCTCCCTCTTGTTCCTCCCCCTTTTTTCCTCCTCCTTCTTTTCCTTCCCTTTTTCCTCTCTCTTTTTCCTCCCCCTTTTTTCCTTCCCCTTTTTCCTTCTTCTTTTTCCTTCTCCCTTTTCCTTCTCCCCTTCTCCTCCCTTTTCTTCCCCCTTTTTTCCTCCTTCCTCTTTTCCCTCCCTTTTTCCTCCTTCTTATTCCTCCCCCCTTTTCCCTCCCCTTTTTCCTCTCCTCTTTTCATCCCCCCTTTTCCTTCCCCCTTTTCCTCTTCCCCTTTTTCCTCTCTCCTTTTCCTCTTCCCCTTTTTCTTTCTCCCCTTTTCCTCCCCCCTTTTCATCCCTCCTTTCCTTCCTCTCCTTTCCTTCCCCC
>NW_020920875.1:1132-1599 GCF_003984885.1 Neopelma chrysocephalum
TATCCTGCCCCTTTTCCTCCCCATTCCCCCCAGCAGGAAAACAGGAGCTGTTTTGACCCCTTTTCCCAACCCCTTCCAGTCATTTTTGCTGCTTTTTGAGGAATTTTCTGCCCTCATCCCAATTCCTTCCCATCCCAAAGAATTCAACCTGTTCCCCAACCCCATAAAAAGCAGCTTCATTAAATTCCCCCTTTAATTATCCTAATGAGACCTCCTGCCTTCCTCCTTTCCCCTTCCCTTTTCCCGACAAAAACCTGATTTTTGTGCCTTTTCCCTCGGGATTTGGGGGATTTTGGGAGCTGAAATTCCCTTTTTTCTCTGTCCTGCCCAGGTTCCTACGCCACGAACGCCACCAGCTGGCAAGGTGGGTGTGCAGAATCTTGGGCTTATAACACTTTAATATCAATTTATTTTATGATGTAAAATATCTTTAGTTCTTATAATTTTAAAAAGTGCTTGTAACATTT
>NW_020920876.1:0-406 GCF_003984885.1 Neopelma chrysocephalum
AATCCCGGTGCGAATCCTCCCCTCCGCCTCCTCCTCCTGCCGCCACCTCTCGCGTCCCGTCCCGGGGTCTCCATCCCCGCCGGGAGCCCTCGGGCAGCCCCCGGTGCCCCCCGGGCGGGGTCTCATGAGGGGTCCCGGGCAGCCCTTGGTGCGGGGGCCGGTGCGGGGTCCGGTGCGGGGTCCCGGGCAGGGCGCGGAGCCCCCCGAGCCCCCCGTGCGGGGTCGGGGGGCGGCGGCGGCGGCAGGTGACCCCGTCGGGCTGCAGGACGTACCCGCGGTGACAGTGGCAGGTGAAGCCGCCGTGGTGGTTGAGGCACATGTGGTGGCACACGGCGGCCGTGCGACACTCGTCCCTGTCCCCGCAGCCGCCCGCGGCCACCGGACTGAACCCGAGGGGGCACGGGGG
>NW_020920877.1:0-4023 GCF_003984885.1 Neopelma chrysocephalum
GCAAGAAAGCCCAGCCCTTCCAACCAGCTGTGGGACAAGGAGGAGGCCGTGAGGCTGCTGCTGATGGGGCTCCTCTGCTCTTTCCAGAGCTGCTGCATCTGTGGCCAGAGCGGGGCCACCATCACCTGCTGTGGAACAGACTGTGACCTGAGCTTCCACCTGCCCTGTGCCAAGCAGGGAGGCTGTGTCACCCAGTACATTACACCGTACAGGTACCTCCTGTCCCCTCCTCCCACCACCGGGAAAGGGCCCAGCACTTCTCACCTCACTCACCCCTTTTCCCCCCAGGGCCTTCTGCCCCACACACAGCCCACAGCAGGCAGTGGAGGCGACTCCAGAGCCGGGCACCGAATGCCTCATCTGCATGGAGCCTGTGGAGGACAGAAAGACCTTCAACACCCTGGTGTGCCCAGCCTGCAAAACCGCCTGGTTCCACAGGGACTGCATCCAAGTAGGAGTGGTTCCCTCAGCCCGGGGGGCACAGCAGGGGCTCAGCAGCACCAGGGCCTCACTCTGGCTGCTTGTGTTTCTCCTGCAGGGACAGGCTCTGCATGCTGGTATTTTATCCTTCCAGTGTCCCATCTGCAGAAATAATAACGCATTTCTCACGGACATGTTTATCATGGGGATCCGAATCCCCTTCAGGTTGGTGTCCTTCTGCCTGGCTCCCAACACAGGGGGTACAAGTGCTGTGCTGTGCCAGGGCCTGCCCCAGCAGTCCTGGCCCTGCACTGTTCCGTGAGTCCCGGGTTCAGCTTCCCACAGGAGTTGGAAATGGCACAGGGGGAAGAGCAGGGACAGCCTGCACCTGCCCAGGGCAGGGGGAGCTCATCAGTTTTCCCTTTTCCATCAGAGAGCCATCATGGGAGGAGAATGATGCGTTCGCTGAGCAAGGAGAGATACACAGGCACTGCGATGCCAGTGAGTGCCTTTGTCCAGGAGGCAGGCAGGAGGCAGAGGAACAGGGGTAAGTTGCCAAAGCTGCCTCCCAGGGCTCTGCAGGGCTTGAAGGACCCAGGAGAAGAGCTCAGCCAGATAATCCCACGCTTTGGACACTTTGTCCTCACCTCCATGAACCCGTTTGCTTCCCCAGGCCTTGGGAATTGCTCCTGTGCTCCTCCTGTGGTGCCGAGGGCACCCACAGACACTGCTCTGGCCTGAGGGACAGCACAACCAGCTGGGAATGTGACAACTGTGCTGGGCAGAGCATCCGCAGACACTGCTGTGGCACGACAGCCTGCACCAACAACTGTGACTGTGACAGCTGTGCTGAGTACCTGACATGTAAGAAGCAAAGCACCTGAATGCCCCTGGGTCAGGTGCCCCTGGGCCTGGCAATGGGTGCCCAGGGTGGTCTTGGCAGAGCCTGTCAGCTCCAGGAGGGCTGCGGGCACTGCTCTGGCCTGGCCTGTCTTGGGCCTGGGGCGGTCTTGACCTTCCTGCTTCCCCTTACAGCCTCCGGTGAATTCTCAATCCTTGCCAGACTCATGGAGGAGTCTCCTGCTGTGTCAACAGAACATGAGACCATCACCCCCAGCACCAGCCAACAGGCAGCATCAGAGCAGTCTCTGGAATCTCCCTCAGAGGAGATGAGCAGCCCCAGCCCTTATAGTCAGGTAACATCGAGGCCATCCCACAGCAACATCCCAGAAACTGAGGGCAGCAGCTGCTCTCACAGTCGGGGGCCTGACCGCCGGCAAAACCGCACCCGCCGGCAAAGTCGGCCCCCAAATCCACATCCTCGGTCCAGAAGTCCCCGTGACAGCAGCCATGTGCCGGAACCAACTGCTGCGAGGCGCAGGCCCAGGCAGGGACAATCAGGGACATCCCCCAGGCGAAAACGCTCCCGCCGCCAAAGTCGGCCCCAGAATCCACACCTTCGGTACCCGAGTCCCTGTGACAGGAGATGTTCGCCAGACCTCCGGTCCCCGAGTCCCCAGGACAGGAGCTGTTTACCACCACCACCAAGTCCTCGGAGGCGCAGCCGCAGCGAGGAGGCATCAGAGACATCCCGCAGCCGAAACCGCTCGCGGCAGCAACGTCGGCCCCAAAATCCACACCTTCGCTCCAGAAGTCGACGTCACAGGAGCCGTGTGAGAACACCAAGGGCCGGTAGCTGCCCCTCCACCCAGGAAGCATCAGAGACATCCCGCAGCCGAAACCGCTCCCGCCGGCAACGTCGGTCGCAAAATCCACGCCTTCGGTCCAGAAGTCGCCGTGACAGGTCCCCTGTGCCAGCACCAAGTCCTGAGACCTGCACTCCCAGCCAGCAAGAATCAGGGACATCCCGCAGGCAAAATCGCTCCCGCCGCCAAAGTCGGACCTCAAATCCATCCTACCGGTCCAGAAGTCCCCGTGACAGGAACTGCACGCCAGCACCGAGTGCTGGGAGACGAAACTCAAGGGAGACAACAGCCAGGACCTCCCAAAGGCAAAACAACTCCCACCAGCAGCGTCGGACCTCAAATTCATCCAGCGGACCCAGAAGTGGCCGTGACGGGAGGCGTGATAGAGCCCCCAGTGCTGGGAGCCCCACTCACCGCTCAGACGGTGAGACAGGGACTCCCCACTGATTCTTCCATGTCAGACAGGGAGGAGGAGGCCCCCAAAGGGAGGGAGCCAGGTGAGAGCAAAGTGCCCCTCCCGCAGCCTGGCAGAGGGGCTGTTGGGGTGGCCAGCGTGGGGCTGGGAGAGGTGGCAGGGGGAGGCAGGAGCTGTCCAGCCATCCTGGGGCTGGGACCCTCTTTTCCAAAGCACTCGGGTGCCCCTTGGCCAGGTGCCAGGCTGGGACTGGCAGCGGGTGCCCAGGGTGGGTTTGGCAGAGCCTGTCTGCTCCAGGAGCACTGGCGATACTGCTCTGGCCTATCCTGCCCTGGGCCTGAGGTGGCCTTGACATTCCTGCTTCCCCTTCCAGCCTCCACAGATGACTTGGAGCTTTCTGGCCCCAGCATGGCCTGACTGTCAGGACTGGAGCCTTCTGATGGCTCCTGGGAACCCAAGACCATCAGCCCCAGCACCAGCATCCAGGTGCCATCCCCTGGATTTTCAGCACCAGAGACCAGCAACCACCACACCAACCAACAGGCAACTCAGAGCAGTCTCTGGAATCTCCCTCACAGGAGATGAGCAGCTCCAGCCCTGACAGTCAGGTAACATCAGGGTCACCCCAGAAAAGCTTCACAGAAACTGAGGACAGCAGCTGCTCCAGTGGTCGAGGACCTGACCGCCGGCAAAACCACTCCCACCGGAAACGTCAGACCCCAAATCCATCCAGACGGTCCAGAAGTCCCCATGACAGGAACTGTGCACCAGCACTGACTGCTGCGAGGCAAAATCCAAGGAAGACAGCAGCAAGGTCTTCCCAAAGGCAACACCATTCCCACCACCAGCCTCGGATCCCAAATTCATCCAGCAGATCCAGAAGTTGCTGTGACAGGAGTCATGTTAGAGCACCCAGTGCTGGGAGCTCCACTCACGGGTGGGATGGTGAGACAGAGACCCACCACTGACACGTCCCATGTCAGACAGGGAGGAGGAGGAGGCCCCCGAACGGAGGGAGCCAGGTGAGAGCAAAGTGCCCCTCCCTCAGCCTGGCAGAGGGGCTGTCGGGGCGGGCAGCACAGGGTCCATGCCCATGGCCATTGTCTCTCTCCCCTCCAGCATTGCCTGCTGTGTCAGCCAGCAGAGGCTGACCTGGACACCTGCGGGGAAAAACTCCAGAGAAATGGATTCTGTGCCCACGAGTTCTGCCTGGTGAGTTGCTCTGTGGGCTCCCTCCATTTTTTGACAGGCAGTCCCTGCCACTCTCTCCTCATCAGTGAGTGTCATTTTTCCTGCAGTTTTTTGCCAGCCACCTTCCTCAGCACAATGATGATCAAGTAGGACTCCAGGGCTTTCTCCCAAGGGATATCCAAGATGTATCTCCTGGGCAGCAGAGCAGGTGAGAGCCTGAAAAGAGTAGGGAGATTTGGGCCAGGCAAGAAAGCCCAGCCCTTCCAACCAGCTGTGGGACAAGGAGGAGGC
>NW_020920878.1:0-408 GCF_003984885.1 Neopelma chrysocephalum
CTCCTGCCTTCCAGCACATCAACACACCCCCAGCTTGGTGTCAGCTGCACATTTGCTGATGAAATGCCTGGTTGTGCAGGAGCTGCAGATGCTCAAGGGGCAGCAGGACCAACTCAGGGGCCTGGGGGGGTCGGGGGCTTTGGGGTCTGGGAGGGTCCTGGGGGAGCTGGGGAGGGGCTTTGGGGATTGGGGGTAAAGACCAGGACAGACCAGTACCTCCTCACTGCTCCCCAGATCTCTCCTGGAGCTGGGACACCTTGTCATGGGACACCTGAGCCCCCCCAGTGCCCTCCCAGTACAGCCCAGTGCCCCCAGTACAGCCCACTGTGTTCCTGTCCCAGGGTTCTGGGTGATCCCTCTCTGGGGGGAGGGGTTGGAAGGGATTTGAGGGGGGGCTCAGGTGTCCCA
>NW_020920878.1:508-1396 GCF_003984885.1 Neopelma chrysocephalum
CCTCCCAGTACAGCCCAGTGCCCCCAGTACAGCCCACTGTGTTCCTGTCCCAGGGTTCTGGGTGATCCCTCTCTGGGGGGAGGGGTTGGAAGGGATTTCAGGGGGGGCTGGGGGAGATTTGGGGGGATCTCGGGGGGGAGGTTGGATGGGGATTTGGAGGGGGTTGGGGGTCTTTGGGTGGATTTGGGGGAGTTAAAATGGGTGCTGGGAGGTCAAAGGGATCTGTAGGGGGAGGGGATTAAAGGGAAAATGGGGGTTAGAGGCCATTTGGGAGAGGTAATGATGTCTGGGGGTAAAGAGGAGGGGGTTCCCTACGAGCAGGTGAGTCCTGAGACTCCCCTGGTGTCCCCAAGACCCTCTTGGTGTCCTTAATTCCCCCCTTAACACCCCAAGACCCCCCTGGTGTCTCCAATGTCCCCAGGGCCTTCTCAGGGCCCCAATTCCCTCCAACCGCACTGTCCCCAAACCCATCCCCATTGTCCCCACACCCCATTCCTCATGTCCCCAACCTTCCACTTCACCCCAGAGGCTCCCCCTGGACACTCTGATCCCAAAAACGTGCCCACCCCCCCCCCCCCACTCACAGAAAGGCCAAGGGCATCTGGGGACACTGGGGACAGTTGGGGGGTTTTGGGGGGCACTGGGTGATTACTGGGGGATATTGGGACACACTGGGGGGAACCAGGGAGCACTGGGGGGTTACTGAGGGACGCTGAGAGGGCACTGGGTGGGCCTGGGGAGTTACTGGGGGATTACCAGGACACATGAGGGGACACTGGGAGGTTACTGGGCCACACTGGGGGCTACTGGGTGCTCACTGGAAGGTCACTGGGCCATACTGGGGGGCAGTGGGAGTTCACTGGGACACACTGGGTGGTCACTGAGGGG
>NW_020920879.1:0-1421 GCF_003984885.1 Neopelma chrysocephalum
GCGTCAATTCTGTTGCCTGACCTCCGCCCCGACTCGGACCCCCGCCCCGCGCCCGCAGCGCCGTCTCGCCGCGCCGTTTGCCGGTGCAGGGACAGGGTGGCGCGCTCGGCGGCGCCGGGCGCGGGCGGCAGGTTCGTGGGCGGCGGCAGGCACTGGCGCGGTCAGCCCTCCTCGGCGCCGCGGCGCGCGGCTCGGGCGCGAGGACCCCAGGCAGACGGCGGGGCCCGGCGCGCCTGCCGCCCCGTTCTGCTCCGCTCCGCTCCCGCTCCGCTCCCGCTCCCGCTCCCGCTCCCGCCCCTGCCCCCGCCGCCTGCCCCCGCTCCCGCCCCGCTCGGTCCCGCCGTGCCCCGGAGATGCTGTCGGGGCTGCGCCGCCGCCTTCCCCCCTCGGAAGCCACCCACGGCGGCAGATCTGACGTCGGCCCCTCCGGGACATCGTCCCCGGGACAAAGCAGCTGGGCAAGAAAAGCAGCCTAAAAAGAGCCAGGGGGGATCAGAGCAGCAGCTTTGCCAGCCAAGAAAAACCAGCAGCGACGTGAGGGAATCGCCTTCCAATTCATCGCCATTTGCTGGGGGGAGGAAGGATTTCTCTGTTTTTTCCAGTCCCTTTGCATTCCTCAGATGATTTTAAAGTGATGGCTTTAGCAAGCAACTCAACTGGAGATTTTGGTTTTGAGAGGAAATGCTGCCAAAGAAATGCAGAGTTTTGGGTCAGTTTTTGGGAGGATTTGGGGCAGTTTGGGGGCAGTTTGGGGTCATTTTTTGGGGAGATTTGGGCCTGGTTTTGGTCAATTTTGGGGATGATTTGGGGTCAGTTTTTGGGGTCAGTTTTGGGTCAGTTTTTATGGTGATTTGGGTCAGTTTTTGAGTCATTTTTTGGGGTGATTTGGGCCAGTTTTTGCGTGAGTTTTGGATCAGTTTTTGGGGTGATTTGAGTCAGTTATTGGAGGAGGTTTTTTGCAGGTTTTGGGGTGATTTGGGCCACTTTGTGGTCGGGTTTTGAAGCCTTTTTTGGGGGTGATTTGGGTCGGGTTTGGGGGGGAGTTTTGCAGTTTTGGGCTCAGATTTTGAGCCGATTTGAGGTGTGATTTTGGGGTGATTGGGGCCAGTTTTGCTTCAGTTTTGGATCAGTTTTTGGACTGATTTGAGTCAGTTTTTGGAGGGTTTTTTTTGCAGGTTTTGGGGTGACTTGGGCCAGTTTGGGGTCAGGGTTGGGGTCATTTTCTGGGGTGATTTGGGTCAGTTTGGGGTCAGGTTTTGAAGCCTTTTTTGGCGGTGATTTGGGTCGGTTTTGGGGGGGGAGTTTTGCAGTTTTGGGCTCAGATTTTGGGCCGATTTGAGGTGAGATTTTGGGGTGATTGGGGTCAGTTTGGCTTCAGTTTTGGATCAGTGTTTGGGCTTATTTGGGCCAGTTTTGGGGGG
>NW_020920880.1:0-868 GCF_003984885.1 Neopelma chrysocephalum
GATTCTTAATCCAGGATGATCAGTCTTTGCATCTGGATTTTGGACCTAAGGGAGAAGCAGCAATGCCACATATTCCTGAGACCCTTTTCCAACCCTTTCCCTTTCCCAGGGCTTTCCCAGAGCAGGATGTTTACACGACTCCCGTTTACTTCTCCTCCGACTGGCTCAACGAATACTGGGATGCTGTGGCTGTGGATGATTATAGGTTTGTCTACATGGGACCCAAGGGCTCATGGTAAGGAAATGACCTCTCTGTCATCCTTATACACCCATTTTGAAGATCAAATTCCAGGGAATTATCACGTTATCCTTTGGGATATCACCATGCTGCAGAGTCCAGTGTTCTGCCTGGATCCATCCAGGCAGCTCATCTCTGTTTGTGAGCTGAACTCCTGCATCAGCTACAGGAAAAGCCCTGAATTGTGCACCCCAAACCCAGGTTATTTAAGGATCTAGAGCAGGAATTCCCTTGGGATCATCAGCCACTTGTGATTTGCAGGGTCAGCAGAAGCCTCGGGGAGACAACGATGACTCAGATGTTCTGCAGGTGAAAATTCCAGCCCAGCCTTGGTTATAAAGTGGCATTTGCAGTTCCCATCCCAGAATATCCCACAGAATATCCCACAAATGGAGGGATTGGAGAGAAAACCACCAGATTTTATAGGAAACACTCGACAATATGGAGATACAGATAAAACTGCAGAGAGATAAAATGACATAAACCAGCCAAAATTCCAGGAAGAAAAGGGCTCAGTGTCTCAGATTCTGGGTAATTTTAGGATTTAAATTAAAGTGTTTCAGCTCTGCCTTTACTCCAACCACTGTTTTTCCCTCAGGACTCAGATGTTCTGCAGGTGAAAATTCCAGC
>NW_020920880.1:878-1581 GCF_003984885.1 Neopelma chrysocephalum
GCCTCGGTTATAAAGTGGCATTTGCAGTTCCCATCCCAGAATATCCCACAAATGGAGGGATTGGAGAGAAGAACACCAGATTTGATAGAAAACACTCGACACTATGGAGATACAGATAAAACTGTAGATAGAGAAAACTACATAAACCAGCCAAAATTCCAGGAAGAAAATGGAGCAGTGTCTCAGATTCTCGATTTTTAGGATTTAAATTTAAGTATTTTGGCTCTGCCTTTACTCCAATCTCTGTTTTTCCCTCAGGACACCGTTCCATGCTGATGTGTTCCGCTCCTACAGCTGGTCAGCAAACATCTGTGGCAGGAAGAAGTGGCTCCTGTATCCAGCTGGACAGGAGGAATTCCTGAAGGACAGACACGGCAATTTACCCTTTGATGTGACTGCCCCCAGCCTGCAGGACAGGAGGGAGTACCCTCGCTACAGCCAAAGCCAACCCCCCGTGGAGATCGTCCAGGAAGCAGGAGAGATTGTCTTCATTCCCAGTGGATGGCACCACCAGGTTTACAACCTGGTGAGACCCCCTGGCACCATCCTGCTCATCGGGCAGCACATTAACGGGATGAGGTTCCACCAGGCCAAGGGCCGGGTCCTGCACTTTGGCCACAACAACCCCCGGCAGCTCCAGGCTGGGCCAGAGGGGCTGGAGAGCAGCCAGGCAGGAAGGGAGCTGGGAGTGGGGATGGACAGG
>NW_020920881.1:0-351 GCF_003984885.1 Neopelma chrysocephalum
TGCCCCATTCCCACCTTCCAGCTGCACCTTCTGGCACTCCCCACTCTGCACCGAGCACTGGAACAGCTGCCCCCCATCTCCCACCTCTGCCGGGGCTCCCACCAGCACCCTGGAGAGAGGGGCAGGGTCAGGGTGTCCCAGCCACCCGAGACCCCCAATCCCTGGGGTCAGGGGGGGCCCACAACTGGGGGACTCAGGTCTCCAGGCCCCCTATCTCCTACCGGGCCCCGTCCAGCGGCAACACCTGGTGCCCAAAGCTCCGGCCCTGGCCAGGGGTCAGGACCCGATGTGGGACCGGGTGGATGCTGAAGGCTCCGATGTGGGGCAGTGCTATGGGGCAAGAGAGGGGGA
>NW_020920882.1:0-317 GCF_003984885.1 Neopelma chrysocephalum
ACACCTGGGACACACCTGGGACACACCTGGGACACACCTGGGGACACACCTGGGGACATCTGGGACACACCTGGGACACACCTGGTGCCGTTTGGTGCCATTTTGGTGCCGTTTCCCCCCAGGAGGTTTCCCGGCAGCGGCTCCGGGCGGAAGCGGCCGAGGAGAAACTGCGGGAACTGGGAACGGCCCTGGGCAGGTACTGGGAGCACTGGGAGGGACTGGGATGGAACTGGGAGGGACTGGGATGGACTGGGAGGGCACTGGGATGGAACTGGGAGGGACTGGGATGGCACTGACGGGGACTGGGATGGCACTGG
>NW_020920882.1:327-2748 GCF_003984885.1 Neopelma chrysocephalum
GATGGCACTGACGGGGACTGGGATGGCACTGGGAGGGATTGGGATGGAACTGGGATGGACTGGGATGGCACTGGGAGGGACTGGGATAGACTGGGGTGGCACTAGGAGGTACTGGGATGAACTGGGCTGTACTGGGATAGACTAGGATGGCACTGGGAGGGACTGGGATAGACTGGGAGGCACTGGGATGAACTGGGCTGTACTGGGATGGACTGGGATGGCACTGGGAGGGAACTGGGATAGACTGGGAGGGCACTGGGATGGCACTGGGATAGACTGGGATGGCGCTGGGAGTCACTGGGCTGTACTGGGAGGCACTGGGCTGAACTGGGCTGTACTGGGAGGCACTGGGCTGAACTGGTCTGTACTGGGATAGACTGGGATGGCACTGGGAGGACACTGGGAGGTACTGGGATGGCACTGGGATGGCGCTGGGAGGCACTGGGCTGAACTGGTCTGTACTGGGAGGAACTGGGATGGAACTGGGATGGCACTGGGATGGCGCTGGGGGGTAGTGGGATGAACTGGGCTGTACTGGGATGGACTGGGATGGCACTGGGATGGACTGGGAGGGAAATGGGAGGGAACTGGAATGTACTGGGGGGGACTAGGATGGCACTGGGGGGGACTGGGAGGGCACTGGGATGGCGCTGGGAGGAACTGGGATAGACTGGGATGGCACTGGGAGGCACTGGGCTGTACTGGGATGGCACTGGGATAGACTGGGATGGCACTGGGAGGGACTGGGATGGCACTGGGAGGGACTGGGATGGACTGGGCTGGAACTGGGAGGAATTGGGATAGACTGGGATGGCACTGGGAGGTAATGGGCTGAACTGGGCTGTACTGGGATGGACTGGGATGGCACTGGGCTGTACTGGGATGGACTGGGAGGGAACTGGGATGGCACTGGGAGGAACTGGGATAGACTGGGATGGCACTTGAATGGCGCTGGGAGGTACTGGGATGAACTGGGCTGTACTGGTCTGTACTGGGATGGCACTGGGAGGCACTGGGCTGTACTGGTCTGTACTGGGAGGGTCCCTGTCCTGTCCCAGGCTGTCGGTGTCCGAGGTGCCGAAGGTGACAGAGGCCACCCGGGCCCTGGGGACACTGAGCACCCGCCTGGAGCGGGCGGGGCAGAGACTGAGGGGTGAGGGGACACCTGGGGACACCTGGGGACACCTGGGACACACCTGGGGACACCTGGGACACACCTGGGGGGGGACTGGGACACACCTGGGACACACCTGGGGGGGACTGGGGACACCTGGGGACACCTGGGACACACCTGGGGATACCTTGGGGGGAGTTGGGGACACTTGGGGGACACCTGGAACACACCTGGGACACACCTGGGGACACCTGGGGGGGACTGGCGACATTGGGGACACACCTGGGGGGGACTGGGGACACCTGGGACACACCTGGGGACACCTGGGGAGGACTGGGACACACCTGGGGACACCTGGGACACACCTGGGGGGGACTGGGGACACCTGGGGACACTTGGGGACACACCTGGGACACACCTGGGGATACCTGGGACACACCTGAGGACACTTGGGGGCATCTGGGGACAGTTTGGGGACACCTGGGACACACCTGGGACACACCTGGGGACACCTGGGACACACCTGGGGACACCTGGGGGGGACTGGCGACATTGGGGACACACCTGGGGACACCTGGGGACACCTGGGAGGGACTGGGACACCTGGGGACACTTGGGGACACCTGGGACACACCTGGGGACACCTGGGACACACCTGGGACACACCTGGGGACACTTGGGGACACCTGGGACACACCTGGGACACACCTGGGGACACCTGGGGACACCTGGGACACACCTGGGGGGGACTGGGACACCTGGGGGGGACTGGGGACACCTGGGGACAACTGGGGAAACCTGGGGGGAACTGGGACACACCTGGGACACACCTGGGGACACCTGGGACACACCTGGAAACACCTGGGGGGGACTGGGGACACTTTGGGGACACTTGGGGACACCTGGGGGACACTTTGGGGACACCTGGGACACACCTGGGACACACCTGGGGACACCTGGGGGACATTGGGGACACACCTGGGACACACCTGGGGACACTTGGGGACACCTGGGACACACCTGGGGGGGACTGGGGACACCTGGGGACATTGGGGGGGTTGGGGACACCTGGAGGCAGTTGGGGTTGTCCCCAAGTGTCCCCAAACTGTCCCTTGTCCCCAGGGTTGGTGGCCCTGGGCCGGACACGGCGGCACCGGGACCCGGAGGGGACATCGAGGGACAGCAGGTGAGTGACACTGGGGACATTGGGGACATTGGGGGCATTGGGGGACATTGGGGACATTGGGGACATTGGGGGGGATATTTGGGATATTGGGGACATTGGGGACATTGGGGGGACATTGGGG
>NW_020920883.1:0-2162 GCF_003984885.1 Neopelma chrysocephalum
GGGGGGGCACAGTGGGGACACAGGGGATGATGGCAGCGGGTGCTGGGTGTCCCCTTCTGTCCCCTTGTCCCCCTCTTCGTCCCCCCTTGCCCACCCTCAGCCCCGTTTTATGTCACGTTTCACTGTTTCTGCCCCTCCTCCCTCCCTCTGCTCTCCCTTTTCCCTCTTTTCCCCCGGTTCTCCCCATTTCTGTCACCTCCTTCCTCCAGTTTCTGCCTCCTCTGCCCCTTCTGTCTCTGTCCCTCTTTTCTCTCTCCAGTTCTGTTCCCTCTTGCCCCCATTTTCTGTCACCTCCCCCCTCTTTCTGGTCCTTTTTCACCCCTTTTCTCTCCTGTCCCTCCACTTTGTCCCTTTTCGTCCCCCATTTCCTCTCACCTTCTGCAGCTTTTTCAGTTCCTCACCTCCCTTTCCCTCACGTTTTCCCGCCTTTTTTCCCCCCTCACGTTTTCCCGCCTTTTCCCCCCCCTCACGTTTTCCCGCCTTTTTCCCCTCACGTTTTCCCGCCTTTTTTTGGTCACGTTTTCCTGCCTTTTTCCCCCTCACGTTTTCCCGCCTTTTTCCCCTCATGTTTTCCTGCCTTTTTCCCCCTCACATTTTCCCACCTTTTCTCCTCAAGTTTCCTTGCATTTTTTGTCACATTTTACCTCCTTTTTCCCCTCATGTTTTCTCACCTTTCCCCCTCACATTTTCCCACCTTTCCCCCTCACATTTTCCCACCTTTCCCCCTCACATTTTCCTGGCTTTTCCCCTCATGTTTTCCCACATTTTTCCCCTCATGTTTTCCAGCCTTTTCCCTCATATTTTCTCATGATTTCCCATCCTTCTTTGTCATATTTTCCTGCCTTTTTTGTCACACTTTCCCACCCTGTCCCCCACATTTTCCCCCTAATGTTTTCCCATGATTTTCTGTCCATTTTCCCCCGCTTTTCTGTGCCCCTTCCCAGCCCCATCCCTTCCTGTCACCATTTTCTTTCCCTTTTTCACTCCCAGTAACTTTTTCCAGCTTTTTCTCTTCCCTCTTTTCTGTCCCCTTTTCCCTCCATTTCTTGTCCACTTTCCCATCTCTTTTGTCCCTTATTGCCCTCCATTTCTTGTTACCTCTTCCAGCCTTTCCTGTCCCCCCTTTCCTCTCTTTTCTGTCCCATTTTTCCTCTAATCAGTAAGTTCTTACCCACCTTTTCTGTCAGGTGTTCCCACCATTTTCTGTCCCATTTTCCCCTCTATTTGGTAAGTTCTTACCCACCTTTTCTGTCAGGTGTTCCCACCATTTTCTGTCCCACGTCCCTCCCATTTTCTGTTCCCTTTTCCCCCTTCCCTGTCCCCTCTCACCCCTGTTCACGTTCCCTCTCCCCCTCCCCTCACCCCTCAGGACGTGTCCCCCGTGTCCCCCCGACTCAGGACTCTTCCCTGTGGTCTCAGTGTTTATTGTCAGCCCTCGGGCTCGGCCCCCTCGGGGCGCGCGGGCGCGGCGCAGAACGGGGCCGGGTAGCGGATGAACAGCCAGTCCTCCTCCTTCTTGAGCCAGCGCAGCAGCTTGGTCAGCACCGCGATGGCTCCTGCCTTCGTCACCAGGGGGCTGAAGCAGCTGTACAGCTCGAATTTGCTGGTCACCTGCGGGAACCCACGCCCATTAACTCTGGGACCCACTGATAGCAGTGGGACCTACAGACAGCGCCGACAGTGAGCACCCATTAACTCTGGAAACTATCGAGGGTGCTCACAGAGAGCAACCCCCATTAACTCTGGAACCCGCTCGTGGCAGCACAACTGTGCTCTCCCTGTTAACTGTGGGACCTGCTGACTGTGCCACGCACCCACAACTTCAGTAACCCTGGAACCTGCTGAGAGAACTGTGAGTGAATGCTGCCTGTTAACTCTGGAACCTGCTGACTGTGAGCACCCCTCTCAACTCTGGAACCTGATTACAGCTCCTCCCCTGCGGCTCACCCAGGCCAGGAGCGTTTCCTTCTCGGCCACGTGGTAGAGCAGGCGCAGGGGCCGCTGGGGGCTGTGCACGCGGCTGTGCAGGTAGTGGTACAGGTCGAAGAGCCGGTGCTGCTCCTCCTCGCTGGTGTAGGGCTCCTCCAGCTCGGGGCTGCAGCCGGCGAGAGTGGGGGGGATGTGGGCGTCAGGTGAACACCAGGGACACCCCCGGCCCCCCC
>NW_020920884.1:0-543 GCF_003984885.1 Neopelma chrysocephalum
AATTTAAATTTTAATTAAAGATTTACTCCCCGGGACCAACCCAGTCCCCGTACTGCTGCTTTTTTAAACTAAGCTACAAGAAATAAAAGCCAAGAGAAAAAGAGACTAAGAGAAATAAAAGTCTCTCTTTGCTTTTATTTTACTAAGAGAAATAAAAGCAAAATAAAAGCAAAATAAAAGCAAAGAGAGACTAAGAGAAATAAAAGCAAAATAAAAGCAAAATAAAAGCAAAGAGAGACTAAGAGAAATAAAAGCAAAATAAAAGCAAAATAAAAGCAAAGAGAGACTAAGAGAAATAAAAGAGAAGAGTAGAGAGAAAAGAGGGATGAAGAAAAGAAATGGAAAGAAGTTAAGAGAAAAGAGAAATAGAGAAGAGACTACATGACAGAAAATAAAGACAGGAGCCAAACAGGGGGGAAAACCCCCCCAGGAGGGGAAAAACCCCCAAACCTTTATTACAACTTTATTGAATGACCTGTGTACTGTAACTCATGAAAGTACACAGGTTACAACACGAGTTACAGTACACAGGTTACAACACGA
>NW_020920884.1:553-732 GCF_003984885.1 Neopelma chrysocephalum
ACACAAGTTACAAGTCACAACACAAGTTACAGTACACAGGTTACAACACAGGTTAGTACACAGGTTAGAATACCGGCACACTCTCAAAACGCTGCCTCGGGAACGGGGTTCCCGGGGAGCCTCAAAAATCCTCCTGCCTGGCAAAACCCGGGTCCCGGGACGGTCTGCACCCAAACTTT
>NW_020920885.1:0-542 GCF_003984885.1 Neopelma chrysocephalum
CGGGGACTTCTGGACCGGTAGGATGGATTTGAGGTCCGACTTTGGCGACGGGAGCGATTTTGCCTGCGGGATGTCCCTGATTCTTCCTGGCTGGGAGTGCAGGTCTCAGTACTTGGTGCTGGCACAGGGGACCTGTCACGGCGACTTCTGGACTGAAGGCGTGGATTTTGTGACCGACGTTGCCGGCGGGAGCGGTTTCGGCTGCGGGATGTCTCTGATGCTTCCTGGGTGGAGGTGCAGCTCCCAGGCCTTGGTGTTCTCACACGGCTCCTGTGACGTCGACTTCTGGAGCGAAGGTGTGGATTTTGGGGCCGACGTTGCTGGCGCGAGCGGTTTCGGCTGCGGGATGTCTCTGATGTCTCCTCGCTGCGGCTGCGCCTCCGAGGACTTGGTGGTGGTGGTAAACAGCTCCTGTCCTGGGGACTCGGGGACCGGAGGTCTGGCGAACATCTCCTGTCCTGGGGACTCGGGTACCGAAGGTGTGGATTCTGGGGACGACTTTGGCGGCGGGAGCGTTTTCGCCTGGGGGATGTCCCTGATTG
>NW_020920886.1:0-728 GCF_003984885.1 Neopelma chrysocephalum
AGCCTTTCTATGTTGGAAATTTGAGCTGTTGTTTCCTCCTTGTAGCCCGGCCTCCAACTTCAAGGCCTACTGCCAAAATTGCATACAGACAAAGATTCCTCCCACAACAGAGGTGCCTGCAGAGAAAGCTCTTGCTGCTCATGGAGTGCCCAGGCTGACCCACCAACTGCACCACAAACCCAAAGCTCCAGGCTTTCTTTCTGGGGATTAGGGCTTTTGCTTCCTGTCTTCAGCCCTGCCTCCCAACTGCCAGACCGACTCCCAAAATTGCCTATGGATGAAGATTCCTCCCAGAACAAAGGTGCCATTAGAGTAAGCTCTTCCTATTTATGGAGTCTCGAGGCAGACAAACCAACTGAACCACAAAGCAAAAGCTTCCAGGCTTTCTTTCCTGCCGGTATGGGCTGTTGTTTCCTGTTTTCAGCCCTGACTCCAACTGCCAGCCCGACTCCCAAAATTGCCTATGGACGAAGATTCCTCCCGGAACAAAGGTGCCATTAGAGGAAGCTCTTGCTCCCAATGGAGTCTCCCGGCAGAAAAACCAACTGCACAACAAAGCAAAAGCTTCCAGCCTTTCTATCTCGGAAATAAGGGCTGTTGTTTCCTCCTTGTAGCCCGGCCTCCAACTTCAAGGCCTACTGCCAAAATTGCATACAGACAAAGATTCCTCCCACAACAGAGGTGCCAGCAGAGAAAGCTCTTGCTCCTAATGGAGTCTCCCGGCAGAC
>NW_020920886.1:738-1939 GCF_003984885.1 Neopelma chrysocephalum
TCCTAATGGAGTCTCCCGGCAGACAAACCAACTGCACCACAAAGCCAAAGCTTCCAGGCTTTCTTTCCTGCCGATAAGGGCTGTCGTTTCCTGTTTTCAGCCCTGCCTCCCAACTTCAAGGCCTGCTGCCAAAATTGCATACAGACAAAGATTACTCCCACAACAGAGGTGCAAGCACAGAAAACTCTTGATGCAGATGAAGTGCTTAGCCTGGCCTACCAACTGCACCACAAAGCCAAAGCTTCCAGGCTTTCATTCCTGCTGATAAGGACTGTTGTTTCCTGTTTTCAGCCCTGACTCCCAACTGCCAGCCCGATTCCCAAAATTGCCCATGGAAAAAGATTCCTCCCAGAACAAAGGTGCCATTGGAGTAAGCTCTTGCTCCTAATGGAGTCTCCCGGCAGACAAACCAACTGTACCACAAAGCCATAGCTTCCAGTGTTTCTTTCCTGCTGATTAGGGCTGTTGTTTCCTGTTTTCAGCCCTGACTCCCAACTGCCAGCCCGATTCCCAAAATTGCCCATGGAAAAAGATTCCTCCCAGAACAAAGGTGCCATTAGAGGAAGCTCTAGCTACTAATGGAGTCTCCCGGCAGAAAAACCAACTGCAACACAAAGCAAAACCTTCCAGCCATTCTATCTTGGAAATTTGAGCTGTTGTTTCCTGTTTCGCCCGGCCTCCAACTTCAAGCCCTACTGCCAAAATTGCATACACACAAAGATTCCTCCCACAACAGAGGTGCCAGCAGAGAAAGCTCTTGCTGCTCATGGAGTGCCCAGTCTGACCCAGCAGCAGAAGCACAAAGCAAAACCATCCAGGGTTTTGATGCCAAGATTTTGCCCCACCCGCTCAGCTGAGTCGTAGGGCAGGCTGACTCGCGGGATGGGCTCTAGATCCGCCGAGAGCAGCAGCGCAGTTAGGACTAGCAGCACTGGCCAGGCCGCCATCCCGGGCCGAGCCTTTGTTGCCACCGCGCGAAGTTGCCCGGGCACTCCAGGTATAAGTCCAATGGAGATATGTGTGGCCTGTTTTGATTTCCCAGGTATGTCGGTAGCCCACATTAATGGGTACGCTTCGCTCGTGATTTGCTCAGCATTATGTTTACCAGGCTTTGGTTCTATGCAACTGATTGTTAAGCTTAAAGTTGCAATCAGTTGTTCTTCATTTACCTGGAATTCAAATTTGTCTTGGTTAAATTTTA
>NW_020920887.1:0-733 GCF_003984885.1 Neopelma chrysocephalum
GTAAGCAGATGTGGTTGGGGTGGGTGTGGTCACAGTGGGCATGACCAGTGGTGGGTGCGGCAATGAGTTGTGGTGGTGGGTGTGGCCAGGAGAGGGTTTGGTGGAGCTGAGTGTGATGGGTGTAGTTGATGTAGGCATGGTCGTGAGTGGGTGTGGTCAGGTGCGGCTTAGGGGTGTGGCCCTTTGAGGGTGTGGCACAACAGATCACAAGTGGATGTGGTCATGGTGGGATTGGCAGAATGGCTCAGGTGGGTGTGATCATAGTGGGCATGGCCCTGGGTGGGCATGGCTGTGGCTGCCCCATCCTGAAGTGCCGGGATGGGGAGGGTGGGAGGTGGGTGGAGGGGATGGAGAACATCCACCCCCCACCCCAGCAACGCCCACCCCTCCCGACACAGGTGGGGAACAACTTCGACAGCCCCGACACAAAGGGCTACCTGCAGCAATTCGCCTCTGGACCCGGCTTCGTGAAGGTGCTCGAGAGCTTTGAGCGGCTCCGCGGCCTCTTCCAGGAGTTGCAGGCGCGGCTCTATGACATCGAGGGTACCCCGGCACCCCCCACTTCCCCAGTCAACACCTCCCCCCCCCAGAAGCCCGACTGCAATGTGAAAGGAACCCCAAAATTGGCTGGGGGTTGCACCCCACCTGCCACCCCAATTAACCCCTTCTTTCCCAATTAGCCCCTCCCTCACCCCAATTAACACCTCCCCCACCCTCAAGTCTGATACCCCCC
>NW_020920888.1:0-328 GCF_003984885.1 Neopelma chrysocephalum
ACCCCCTCCAACGAGCCCCGCCCCGTTGCTGCCCCGATGCCCCGCCCCCCCCGCGGCCGAGGCCCCGCCCCGTCCAACAGCGCCCCCCGCAGGCGCGTGCAGGAGCAGCGCGACGCCGTGTTCGAGCAGCAGGCGCAGGTGCTGCAGCTCCGCTCCGCCCTCTCCCGCCTACAGGTGGGCGGGGCCTGGGGGCGGGGCTTGGGGGGCGGGGCCTGGGGGGATATTGGGCGCTGTGGGGGGAAGGGAGTGCAAGTTTTTGGGGGGCGCCGGGGGCGTTGTTTTGGGGCCCTGGGGTGGCATTGGAGGGGGTTGGGGGTCTTGAGGGGGG
>NW_020920889.1:0-662 GCF_003984885.1 Neopelma chrysocephalum
CTATGTTCTTTTTAATGGTTGGTGAGAGCTATTATATTCTTTGCCCGCATAAGTTTTCTCTTGTGATAACTGTATTATTTAGTTCGCAATGCTTCATATAAAGGGGTAATGTATTTGCAATTATTATGTTTTAATTCCACTGTGAAATGTAAATCTATCTTTTGTGTTTATATCTTGTTCTCCAAGCTCAGCTTGTATTTATTTTACTAATTTCTTTATTGGTGACTTTTTTCTATGAACTAGAGATCTCACTTTGTTCTACAGTAAGATGATGTCTTTTTGTAATGTTATTTCCTAGACACTAAGGTCTTTATAAGTGCTAATTACAGTTAGTACCAAAACAAGAAAACTCTCTCCGCAGCACTCAAGACAGTGAGAAAACTTCTCTCACAGCAATTACACCAAACATCTAAAGGTATATTTCACACACTCTGCACTCACCAAACTCTTGGAATCAAAAGACCATTCACACAGTTCATATCCCTCTGTGTCTCCCGTATCGGGAGTAGGAATTGAATTACGGGAAAAATCTCGCCCCCTCTAGGAGCTACGCCACGGGACCGCCCCACCCTAGGGCTGTACTGCTTCTCCAGCCTGTGCCTTGTGGCATTGTGGGGGACCTCTGCGGGACCACCCCGCCGAGAGGTTACTTGTGGGACCTC
>NW_020920889.1:672-976 GCF_003984885.1 Neopelma chrysocephalum
TTCGTTGTGAGACCTCTGCGGGACCACCCCGCCGAGAGGTTCGTTGTATCACTCCTCCTACAGCACTAGAACTTAATCTTATAAAACATTGGATTAAACATGGTAAACAACAGTCTTCCCTCAGGCACTATGAAATTCAATGTTTACTTTTTCAGTTGGCTCAATTTACTACTAGTGAGTTACTTTGAAGTATTTCTTGAGTGTTTGGGCTCTTTTCTAGGGTCACTTTTCTGCTATCTTTTTGTCAGATTGAAAACCAAAATTTTTGTTAAAGTACTTTGACAGGTGATTGTAAGATTATTTA
>NW_020920890.1:0-1596 GCF_003984885.1 Neopelma chrysocephalum
GGAATGCTCCTCCTCTGGGCTGCAAAAGGTGAGTCCCAATGATGGTGAGACATTTTTATCCAGGGCATGGAAAAACTGCTGCCAGAATTCCTCTGAATGTTGTGGCAGTCCCTTTGTTTGAACAGGTATATTCAAATGTGTCTTTGTAAAGTCTTCAGCATAGTCTGGAGATGTTTATTTTTTGTGTATGCCTCAGTTAAATTTTAATACTAGAAGACAGTAATAGTGAGAAAGCAAAATGTCTGCATTTTAACCTGTCTGGCAGTGCTCTGCCTTGTTACAGCCTTCAGGAGTTTTGGGTCATTGCAACAGATCATATTCTGGTGATTTTTTTAGCACTAGTAAATGCTCATCAAGGAGAGCATTGCTTCAGACAATGAATGCCTTGTAAATTAAGGCAGATTCGAAACATTTTCTCCAGAGATTATAGGTTAGTGCTTCTTCTTTTAAAAGTACTATACACTTCATTGCAGCCTTTCAATAATACACACACAAATAAATCAGGCAAATCAATCCCTAATGTGCTGGAATCATGCCAGTAATTAATCTGTTTAACTACTGGGACTGAAAGAACAGATGGGAAAATGCATCCCTTTTCACCTGAAACAGCGGTGTTGTATCTTGGGCTCACAAGGCTCTAACGGCTTTGTAAATATTATTTTACAATTTAGTCATGACAGCTGTAACTTAAGTCACTGTACCTGACCTCTTCCGTAAGAGGTAATGATTCATTGTGCTTAAGTCCTTTTGATACTTGTATCCAAAAAAAAAAGAAAAGCAAAGGGAGACAGGAGAAGCAGAGACAGCTGTGACTGTTTAACCCGGAGAAGAGAAGGCTTCTTATCAATGTGTATAAATACCTGAAGGAATGGTGTGAAAAGGATGGAGCTCTTTTCAGTGGTGTCCTGTGCCAGACCCAGGGGCAATGGGCATAAATTGAAATACAGAAGGTCCTCTATGAACATAAGAATACGTGTTTTTTACTATGAGGGTGACCAAGCACTACCACAAGATGCCCAGGCAGGTTGTGGAGTCTCCATCCTTGGAGATAGTCAAAAGCTGTCTGGACATTTGCCATCCTGGGCAACTACTTCTTGGTGGCCCTATTTGAGCAGTGGAATTGGTCCACATGGCATCCAAAGGCCCCTTCCAACATTAGTATTTCTGTGAAAAAATAGAAAAAGAGAAAAGGAAAAAAAATGGAAGGAAGGAAGGAGAGAGAGGAAAAGAGAAGCGGGGGAGGGGAGGAAAAGGGAAGAAAGGGGAGGAAAGGAAAAGAAAGGAAAAGAAAAGAGAAAAGGAAGAGAAAGGAAAAGAAAAGAGAAAAGGAAAAGAAAGGAAAGAAAAGAAAAGAAAAGAGAAGAGAAAAGGAAAAGAAAGGAAAGAAAAGAAAAGACAAAAGGAAAAGAAAGGAAAGAAAAGAAAAAGGAAAAGAAAGGAAAGAAATGAAACAGAAATAAAAAGAAAAGAAAAAGAAAAAGAAAGGAAAGGAGAAGAAAGGAAAGAAATGAAACAGAAATAAAAGGAAAAGGAAAAGGAAAAGGAAAAAGAAAAGGAAAAGGAAAAGGAAAAGGAAAAGGAAAAGGAAAAGGAAAA
>NW_020920891.1:0-805 GCF_003984885.1 Neopelma chrysocephalum
TGCCCCTTGTAGCGTTTGCTGTACTGGGCCCCGTCGCTGTGGCCGGAGTCGAACAGATAAATGTCCTCGTCGTTGTAACTCGCCAGCAGCTCTGCAATTCCAGGGAAAAAAAAAACGGGAATTCCCAGGTGTTCAGGGGGGCTGGGAATCCCTGGGAATCCCAGGGAATGCCGGGAATGCTTCATTCCCCCCCCCAGGTCTCACCGGAGCCGTCGTGGCTGTACACGAGGCACGTGATGTTGGCTTTGGACTCGCTGTTCACCTGGGAAAAAAACAGGGAAAAATGGGAATTCTGGCTGGAATTCCCAGGATTCTGGCGCCTGGGTGAGGAGCTGGGGGTGTTCCCTGAGTATTCTCCCCAGATTTCCTTTTGTCAACCCGAATTCCCCCTTTTTTTACCCCCCAAATTCCCCTTTTTTTACCCCCCAAATTCCCCATTTTTCACCTCAAATTCCCACTTTTCCTGGTGGGAAGTTGGGAAGATCCCGTGGGATCGCTCCCAATATTCCCAGTATCCCCAGTGCTCCCAGTATTCCCAGCATTCCCAGTATTCCCAGTGCTCCCAGTGCTCTCATATTCCCAGCATTCCCAGCATTCCCAGTGCTCCCACAATTCCCAGCATTCCCAGTATTCCCAGTGCTCCCAGCATTCCCAGTGCTCCCAGAATTCCCAGCATTCCCAGTATTCCCAGTGCTCCCATATTCCCAGCATTCCCAGTATTCACAGTATTCCCGGTATTCCCAGTATTCCCAGTGCTCCCAGTATTCCCAGCATTCCCAGTGCTCCCATATTCCCAGCATTCCCA
>NW_020920892.1:0-4186 GCF_003984885.1 Neopelma chrysocephalum
AAGCTTTTGTGACACTTTAATCCCCTGCCAGTCTTTGCTTTGACAAGAGAGCTGGCTGGAAACATCTTATTAGATCATCTAATGAGCTGGGGGCTGTGACAGCTCTGCCTGTGATTCTGAACACACCATCATTCAACTGCAAAACAAAACAAAGCCCAGGCTGCCAAAAATGTATCTGCTGCCCTGATGGAATGTGAGGCTCCCTCAAAATAAAGCACAGAAAATACAATCACGACACATGCATGGGGTCATGGAATTACAGAGTGGTTTGGGTGGGAAGGGACCTTAAAGTCCATCCAGTGCCACCCCTGCCATGGGCAGGGACACCTTCCACCAGCCCAGGTTGCTCCAAGCTGGCCTTGGACACTTCCAGGGATCCAGGGGCAGCCACAGCTTCTCTCTGGATAAGCCAAGAACTGCATTATCCATAAATGAACATTCCCACCAAGAGCAAACTAATCCAGTCCTGACTGGGACATACAACAACCAACCAAGGAGTGACTGGATTTTGGTCATTTTTGCTGATCTGAATACACAGAGAAAGAAGAGACACTGGAAAAAGCAGGAATACAAGCACAAAACCTCCCTAAACTGCTCCCTCCCCTTCAGCACTTGTGGGATTCAAAAGGGATCAAATTGTTTTAGAGGAAGAAGGCAGCAAATGACACTGAGAGATGAGATTAAAAACTGTCCCATGGAGCCAGGCTGGAGGAGAGAAGGCTCCAGGGAGAGCTGAGAGCCCCTTGCAGGGCCTAAAGGGGCTCCAGGAGAGCTGGAGAGGGACTGGGGACAAGGGATGGAGGGACAGCACACAGGGAATGGCTTTAAGCTGGAAAAGGGGAGATTTGGGAAGCACCAGGGAATGGAGGAGTTACAGAGAATGGAGGAGTCACAAGGAATGGAGGAGTTACAGGGAATGAAGGAGTTCCAGGGAATGAAGGGATTGCAAGAAATGGAGGAGTTACAGGGAATGAAAGGATTACAGGGAATGGAGGAATTACAGGGAATGGAGGAGTTACAGGGAATGGAGGAGTTACAGGGAAGGAAAGAGTTACAGGCTCCTAAAATAAAATAATCCCCCAACATTCCACATCTCCAGTGTCTCCAAATGACTCTGCACTTTCATGTCCAGCATTAAAGCAGAAACTTGCTCTGCAATGAAACCCCTGCCAGGGATGAAACCACTCTGCCAGAATGAGCAGAGAGACCAGTTTGGAGTTAATTTGTGTTTTCCTAGTGCTGATTGCTGGGAGTAATTTATGGACACGCTGCCTTTCCTCAAATTTGGGCCTGGATTTGTATTCAGATATATTTATTTTCTGCTAAATAAATAAAAGAATACATTAGGAATATCACCTCTGTTTCTGGGGCTGGTTTAGGGCAGATGGGTTTGTCTCCTGTGTCCAGCAACTGGAAGCAGAAGGGAATAAAGTCCGACGTTTCCTTGTTTTCCTCCTCCCCCAGGATTCTATAAAATTTTATATTATTTCTTCTAATTCCTCCCCCCCCAATGTTTTACACACAAATGCCTTTTTATTTTCACTAAATCCATATATTGCCATCCCCCTTCTTCCAGCTGTTCCCTCTTCTGTTCCAGTTCATCTCTCCCCTCTCAACCCAATTTTATCAGGCTCTGTTTTATCTCCAAAATTGAATTTTCAAGGTTAGTGAAGAAATGTGTTTTTCTCTCTTTTGGTTTCCTCCCTGAGCTCCACCAGGGCTCGTGCTGGATGTATTTTGGAGCTCTGCACAGTCACTGGGATCGCTGGGTTTATTCTCCTTCATCCCTAGGAAAAATATCCTGGCACATCCTTCCTGTATTCCCTGTTTTCTTTGCTTTCCCACTATTCTACTCCATGAATCCCAGTTCTCTCTGAGCCACCTCCTCTAGAGGAAGGTGTCCCTGCCCATGGCAGGGGGTGGAATGAAATGGGCTTTATAATCCCTTCCAACCCAAACCATTCCGGGATCCTGGAATTCTTTTCCCCTCTCGATTCATCAGCCAAACCACAAGTCCATTATACAAATACCAACTTGTATAAATCTTCCATGATTTATAACTGGAAGGGAAAACACCTCATTCCATCTATCCCAGTCCTCCCAGTCAACGTGCATTATCTCACCTGGAAAGATGAGATCCTACAGAATTCCAGGAAATTTGAAAGCGCGGCAGAGAACAATCAACTGGATCAGAAGTTGTGCCTGATGATGCTTTTCTTGAACCTTCTTTCTTATCCCCATTTGGGAATGAGCTGTGCCAGTCAGGGTGGCTTAGAACACACACCCAGCTCATGGATTTATCCACAAGACCAGGATGGAGCTGCTGAGAATTTGTATGGAATAGAATCCCAGAATGGTTTGGCTTGGAAGGGATATTAAGGATCAACCAATTCCACTTTTTACCACGAGCAGGGACACCTTCCACCAGCCCAGCTTGCTCCAACCTGGCCTTGGACACTTCCAGGGATCCAGGGGCAGCCACAGCTCCTCTGGGAAAGCCCAGACACCTTAATTTCAGCTCCCAGAAAGGTTGTGCAACAAACAATCCAATAATTTGTGAGAAGACAACACAGAAAGGAGTCGCTGCCACCAGGGATTTGCCAACAGCAAATCACCTCCAAGTGAGCTGATTTCCTTCTTTGAACGTGTAAAAGAAACAGGTTGTTTGGGGAGAAATCCTTCCTATCCCACATTTTGACCTGAGCCAGGTGTCTGATGCTGTTTGCCACGACATGGCCATGGAAGTGTGACCTGGAATGGTGAGGAATGAGCACAGGGGTGGTGGAAAACTCCCCAACCATGAGGAGATCTGAAGCCCCCGGGGTCCAAACCTACTTGGACAAAGAAAAAGAGCTGCACAAAGACAGCCCAGAGAACCATCAGGTGGGAAAGGTCTGCAAAACAACACCTTGGCTTCCCAGGGGATCACAGGAATGAGCAATTCCTACTGCTGTGGATCAGTCTGTGGGGGAAAAAGGGAGTTTGGAAAGAAGAGATACCACAAAAAGCAGGAATACAACGAGAAAACTTCCCAAAACTGCCTTCCCTCCTCTGTCCAGGAGCCATGGGGAGAACAGGGCACAGCCTGTCCATGGGATAAACCTCATGGATGAGCTCATGGACGGACACAGCAACAGTGATCACGTCTGAACAACTCAGCAACACAAGGAAAACCTGCAGGAAACCATGGAGTCATGGAATGCTTTGGGTTGGGAGGGACCTTAAAGACCATCCAGTTCCAACCCAGGGCAGGGACACCTTCCACTATCCCAGGCTGCCAAGGCCAGGTTGGATGGGGCTTGGAAAAACCCGGGATAGTGGAAGGTGTCCCTGCCCGGGGGTTGGAACAGGATGGTCTTTAAGGCCCCTTCCAACCCAAATTCTCTAATTTTACAATTCCAGCTCCCTCCAGCAGGGCAGGATGTGGAGCCCTGGCAGTGCTGGACTTGATGGTCTTGAAGATCTTTTCCAACCCAAACCATTCCGGGATCCTGCGTTTGGTTTTGGGGGTTCGGAGTCGCAGAGCTCGGCTTGGAAAAGATAATTAAAGCCTCTTTTGAGACCACCAAGGATTTAAACAGAGGAGATATTTAGAAATGTCTCTGTTTCCCCTCCCTAACTGTCAAAATACAATAGTGAGGGTTGAGGGCACCCAAGACAATGAGGGAAAACACATCTGATGGATCATTCCATGAAGAGCAAGTTCTTCACCACTGAAACTTCTCAGTGTGATTTCATGCTCAACCCCAAATCCATCATAATCACTCTGATAAAACAAGGTACAGAAGAAACTGTGGCCTCTCCAGGGCAAAGCAGGACCTCCAAGAATAAAAATAACCTTCATTCACTGCAAAAATCAGCCCCAGGTTGTGTCATCCCACCAAAGAAGGGGCATCACTTGTGCCCTTCTGTACAAGCCAGCCCTGCCACGGGCAGGGAAATGAGGAGAGAGACAGAACATCACCTGTTACAGAGAGTAAAAAGGATAAATTGTGCCAATAATAAATCTGAATGATGAAATAAATCCGGATAAACCGCCACGTGTCGAGGGGAAACAGTCAATTAAAACAGGGATAAAAGTGGCTTTATCGATAAGAACGGGGATTAATGGAGCAGCAGCTGCAGCTCGGCCTGGAGAAGTGAGAAATGGGAATCAATTGTGAGAAATGGGAATCAATTGTGAGAA
>NW_020920892.1:4196-9306 GCF_003984885.1 Neopelma chrysocephalum
GTGAGAAATGGGAATCAATTGTGAGAAATGGGAATCAATTGTGAGAAATACGAGTCAATTTTGTGAAAATACGTATCAATTGCGAGAAATGTGTCTCCATTGTGAAGGGTTTGAATACGTTTTTCAGGGGTCTGAACTGCCTGGAAATAACAATTCCCCTCGAAAGAAAAGTAGAATATCCCTCCTCTTTGTTTACTCTGCGGAATATTTATCAAGCCAATAATGGATGAAAGGTGTGAAATTTCCCTTTTGTTGCATGGAGAGCTTTTGAATATGAGAAGGAGAGTGGCAGAAATCCTGTTAGGAGGGATTTGCTCTCCTCAGGACAGCTGCCTGTGCAGCCTCTAGCCCGTGAAGACCCTCCCCAGGAGGGGATTTTGGTGTCCCCAGCGAGGACCTGCTGTCACACCAACATGTGCCACTGGGGTTTGGGAATGACAGGGGTGATTCCCAGGGAGATGATGGGCCTCAGATGCTCCCCCAGGCAGGTGGAAGGTCCCTGTCCTGTTAAATCACCAACAGAGATGCACAACCCTCTGTTTTCTTCGTTCCTCCTGTGCTGGGGGCACCTCCAAATCCCAGGGGCAGTTCTGGGATGCTCAAAGAAGGACATGGAGGGGCTGGAGAGTGAGCAGGGAAGGGAAGGGAGCTGGGAAGGGGCTGGAGCAGCAGGAGCAGCTGAGGGAGCTGGGGGGGCTCAGCCTGGAGAAAAGGAGGCTCAGGGGCAACCTTCTGGATCCCTAAAATTCCCTGGAAGGAGGTTGGAACCAGGGGGGTCGGGCTCTGCTCCCAGGGAACAAGGGACAGGAGGAGAGGGAACGGCCTCTGGCTGTGCCAGGAGAAGTTTAAAATGGATATAGGGAAAATTTCCTCATGGAAAGGGTTGTCCAGCCCTGGCACAGGGTGGAGTTCCCATCCCTGGAGGGATTTCAAAGCCCTGTGGATGTGGCACTTGGGGACAGGGGGCAGTGGTGGCCTTGGCAGTGCTGGGGGATGGTTGGACTGGATGCTCTTAAAGGGCTTTTCCAACCTAAAGGATTCTGTGATTTCGATGGATGGGATATGCTGGAACACAAACTGGACATGTCCTGAGAGCCAAGGGGCCCATCAGCACAAGGGACAGTTTCAAGCAGCTCCTGTGGCTTGAGAACAAGGGACAGGAGGAGAGGGAACGGCCTCCAGCTGTGCCAGAAGTTTAAAATGGATATAGGGAAAATTTCCAGCCCTGGCACAGGGTGGAGTCCCCATCCCTGGAGGGATTTCAAAGCCCTGTGGATGTGGCACTTGGGGACAGGGGGCAGTGGTGGCCTTGGCAGTGCTGAGGAATGGTTGGACCTCCATGATCTCCAGGGGCTTTTCCAACCTAAAGGATTCTGTGATTCCTGCTGATGCCCCTTGCCCAACTCCTCTCGCCTTTGGGGATTTTAACCCATAACGTGGTTTTTTTCAAAGCCAAAGAAAGAGGCTCTCCAAAAAAACATCCAACAAAGATCCCCCCTGGCTTTCCCAGCATCTCAGTGACTCCAGGAATGAGCCCAGATCCTCTGGCCTGGCTCCATCAGGAATCCTGATTATGGGATTTCCCCTATAATCTGGGTTTTCCCCTGACCTCATCTTTGTGAAACCCCCTGATTTTAATCCCATGAACATGTAAAACCCCCTGTTAAATATGTAAACCCTCAACCCTTTAAATAGAAGTTGGGAATCCAATAAACCATTCCAGTTTCTTGCCTCCAAACTGGGATCGTCGTAGTTATTGACTATGGTATATAGGTATATATTTTTATATACCTATTTCTGTATTTATATATAAAAATATAAATATACAAAACCTCTGGTTTATATATAAAAGAGTTTTATATATATTTATATACTTATATATAAGATATATACATCCCAGCTCCACGAAACAGCTCCGAGTGCTGACAAACCCGTGTCAGCAAAACCCCCCGTGGCCAAAGCACAAGTTTCTCTTGTCAAACCTGACAAAATCCGGGATTAAAAAGTGCTGTTCTCCCAAGATTCTTGGGCTGCTCAGTTTCTGAATGCATCCAAAGATACATTATCCTGATTTTTCATTTTTTTAAACACGGATGTTCAACATTCCCATCCCTTTCCCTCTCCTCCCCTCGTTGTCACTCCTTCCAAAATCAAAATTCTTTTGGTCTTTGGTTTTTTCCCTCTGCTGGATTAAATTCTCTTCTGCGAGACCAATTGTCAAAAAGAAACCAAGACCAATTGTCAAAAAGAAGCCACTATGAATAATTCAATTTTTTTTTTCATCCCCCTCCAATAACATCCCTGTTTATGCTTCGGGTTCTGGCGCCTTTTGGAATTTCTAACGAGGCAAAAGCTCCGTCTCGGGAGGTTCTCTGTGGTTTTAATATTAAATAAGAAAAAATTCAAATGATCTTGTTCTCATTTAAAAGTTTCCAGCGTTTCATATTCATCCTCTGGGTCGCTGCACCTTGTGAAATGCCAAAAAAACCTCCCCAAAATTTGATTTTCCTCATCAAGCCATCAATTATTTCCAGATATTTTTCCTCCCTTTGCTCCATTTGGATAAATGACATGGAAAGTCAGAGTTGATTTTGGGTTATATTGGAATCTCAGCCTCCAGTGAGGATTTTAGGGAAGAGATTTTTGGTGTTTTATCAAAGAACTAAGAGAGTTTTCTGGGGAATTTCTGGACTAGGAATTAAGGAGCTGGGAATTACCCATTAAACACAAATACAGTGGTAACTGTTCATCTGGAGTGCCTAATAATATATATATAGACATATATATATAAACACTATTCTTTATATATATATATAAACCCCTTTCATATATATATATTATGATGATAATATGATATGATGATATATTTATTTATTTATTATATAATTATATATAAAACATATAAATATAGATATATATGAGAGGGATTTTATATATAAAATAGTTTTTATATACCTATTTCTGTATTTATATATAAAAATATAAACATACAAAACCTCTGGTTTATATATAAAAGAGTTTTATATATATTTATATACTTATATATAAGATATAAATATATATAAAATCTATTTTTAATGTATATATTAAACCATCTCTCTCATATGTATATGCACATGTATATAATTTATAATTTGTATATGAAAACTCTATATTATATATAAAACTATAAATAATATATATAAATATATAAACAAAGAAAATAAATATAAAATATATAAATAAAATTATATAAATAAGTAAATATATAATATATAAATATAAATATATAAATAAGATACATAAATATATAAATAAAATTATATAAATAAAATAAATAAACATATAAATATATAGAATATATAAATAAAATATATAAAATATATAAATATATAAATAAATATCACCACAGGGCAGGGTGAACCTTTAGGCTCAGATGGGCAGCATCAACCTCTGGGATAATCCTTCAGCCCAGGGATGTGGAATTCCTTGGATACAACACCCCAGGATGCAGAAAAGTACTTCAGAAATCAAATAAAAATAATAAAGGCAATGGGAATAAGGTATATTTGGATGTTTTAAAGCTCTAAGATCATTTATTAATTCCCATCCTCCAGAAATATAAAAGTTAGACCCAGTTTTAACCCTTTTTTTAGGCTGCCCTATCTCCCACCACAAACAGCTGAAATCAAACCCAAATCTTGTCTGTGGAGAAAGAATTAATTCAGAAAAGTGAGAAAGAATTAATTCAGGAAAGAAGAAAGAAAGAAATGCAAAAGCCTGAGAATATATTGGGTTATGTAACCCTTGTCCGGAATATTAATCAGCTTTTTCCACTCAAATCTTCAATCATAACACGGGGGGAGGAGGGGAAAAATCAAAGTATAACTGTGCTGTAAATAATAGGAATGAAAAATGCAAATACTCATTTCCTCTGTCGTTTCACCCTGCTTAAAAAAAGAGATTTCTTTCAAAATAAAGCCCTTTTTTCCCACTCAGGATTTGTTCTCACCTCTGGGGATTCCCTTTTTTGAAAAGTTTTCCCAGTTAAAATTTTATAATCTGGAAGATTTCGCCCTCTGTGAGTTTTCCTTGCTCCCCATCCACGAGACAATCCCACAAAGTCAGTAAATTCCTGCCGGGATTAACCACTCTACCTGTTCAAAAGTTTCCTCTTAATTACTTTCCCTAAATCTCCCTGAGTTAAGCTCATTAATTCTGGTCCTAATTTGGGCTGGAGAGCGTTTCCTGCTTTCGCCACAACCTTTTTTATTTCATTATTAATATAACATTTGCAGATAAATATTTCATCATATTTTAAATAAACAGCCACGGAGCAACAAACAGCAAATTTCTAGAGGTGCCAAACTGCTTGTTTGGAGCAGAAAAGATGATTTTTCCCATTCTCAGCTGCAAAAAATCATCTAAAATTCAAGTGAATAGGACTCGAATTTGATGTTAAACCCACACAACTAATTTAGCCCCACTGCTAAGCTCAGCTTTGCAAGGATGCACCTGAGAGCATCACTCAGGCTCAATATTTCTTACTAATTAGCTGTGTCTCCACTCCCTGCAGGATGGGATTTTATTCCTTGTTTGGAATTTATTACGGACCGGGAACGACACAAACGAGCCTCGGTTGCCACGGGAAGGGAAATTCAGAGATCCCCACGTGTCCAACTGCTCTGCCCAACAGGAAACCCTGAAATATTGGATGTTTTAAGAGGTTTTACAGGGACTTGGAGAGCCATGCCTTTGGAAAAAGGGTTCCTGTTACAGAAAACATTGATTTGGGCAAAATTGCACCGAGGAAATCATCAAATCCAAGCCCAGAAGGGTTTGGGTGGGTTGGAAGGGACCTTGAAGAGCATCTTGTTGCACTCCTGACACCTTCCACTAGCCCAGGTTGCTCCAAGCCCCGTCCAACCTGTTTAAACACTTCCAGGGATGGGGCAGCCACAACTTCTCTGTGCTATTGGATGTTCTCTGGGATTCCTCTCCACAGCAAAGGAGAATCCAATTATTTATATCAAGTGTAATTTAAGTTTAAGAGTAACTGAAGTTCTTCCCCCAGAGGCTGGTTGGGCACTGCCCAGGCTCCCCAGGGCAGTGGGCACGGCCCCAAGGCTGC
>NW_020920893.1:0-1526 GCF_003984885.1 Neopelma chrysocephalum
CAACAATCACTTCCCTGCTCCTGCTGCCACACTCTTCCTCAGCCAGGCCACCAGCCATTGGCCATCTTGGCCACCTGGCCACACTCTGCCTCCTCTTCAGCTTCCTGGCAATCCACACTCCCAGCTCCCTTTCTGCCTGCCTGCTCTCCAGACACTCTGGCCCCAGCCCGGGGGGCTGACAGGGCTTCTTGTGGCCAAAGGGCAGGACCCGGCCCTTGGCCTGCTTGAACCTCATCCCCTTGCAATCAGCCCATGGATCCAGCTTGGCCAGGTCCCTCTGCAGAGCCCTCCTGCCTTCCAGCACATCAACATAGCCCCAGCTTGGTGTCAGCTGTGCATTTGCTGATGAAATGCCTGGTTCTGCAGGAGCTGCAGGTGCTCAAGGGGCAGCAGGACCAAGTCAGGGGCCTGGGGGGCTTTGGGGTCCAGGAGGGTACTGGGGGAGCTGGGGAGGGGCAGACCAAGACAGACCAGGACCTCCTCACTGCACCCCAGATCTCTCCTGGAGCTGGGACACCTCTTCCTGGGACACCTGAGCCCCCCCCCCAGTGCCCTCCCAGTACAGCCCAGTGCCCCCAGTACAGCCCACTGTGTTCCTGTCCCAGGGTGCCGGGTGATCCCTTCTTGGGGTGGGTTGGAAGGGATTTGAGGGGTGGGCTGGGGGAGATTTGGGGGAATCTGGGGGTTTTGGGGGGATTTTGGGTGCATTTGGGGGAGTTAAAAGGGTCTTGGGGGCATTGAGGGAGTCAAAAGTATTTGGGGGGAGGGGATTAAATGGAAAGAAGGGGGGTTTGGGGACATTTGGGTGGGTAATGGGGCCTAGAGGGGGAGAGGAGGGGCTTCTCTATGAGCAGGTGAGTCCTGAGAGCCCCCTGGTGTCCCCAAGACCCTCGTGGTGTCCCCAATTCCTCCCTTGACACCCCCAATTCCACTGTTCACAAACCCAATCCCTGATGTCCCCAACCCTCCATCTCACCCCAGGAGCCCCCCTGGACCCTCTGACCAAAAACATCCCCCCACACACGCTCACAGAAAGGCCAAGGGCATCTGGGGACACATTGGGGACAGTTGGGGGGCTTTGTGGGGCACTGGGGGATTACTGGGGGATACTGGGACACACTGGGGGGAACCAGGGGGCACTGGGAGGGACTGGGGAGTTACTGGGGGATTACCAGGACACATGGGGGGACACTGGGAGGTTACTGGGCCATACTGGGGGTTACTGGGTGCTCTCTGGAGGATCACTGGGCCACACTGGGGGCCAGTTGGAGGTCCCTGGGACACACTGTGTAGTCACTGAGGGGGTTAATGGGCCACACTGAGGGTCACTGGGAGGTAACTGGGATATACTGGGGGGCACTGGGATCCCCTTACCCGGATGTCGTACATCTCCCCCCCCGCACTTTGGGGGGGCACCCCCAGGACCCCTCCCCTGTGTGCTGGGAGATCCCCTGAACCCCATTGCTGGGCTTTAGGGGACGCCCAGGCCCCCCTTCCTTTGAGGTCTGTGTGCTGAGTTTTGGGGG
>NW_020920894.1:0-711 GCF_003984885.1 Neopelma chrysocephalum
GTCCCGGGGTCCGCGGGCAGGGTCGGTCCCGCGGTGCCCGGGGGGGGGGGCGGGCGGGGGTCGCGGGGCAGCGCGGCCGGTGCCAGGCCGGAGGAATGCGGCCGTCCCGGCTCTCCCGGGCCCGCGGCCGCCCCGGTGCTTCCCGCCCGGGGCCGCGGCGGTGGGTGTGGGAAAGCTGCGGGTTGTGCGCTTGGGCAACGGCCCCGCCACCCATCCCGCGGCCCCCCCCGAGCCCCCCGCGGGTCACATTCACGCAGGACTTCTTTGTTTTCAACGTTTTAGCCTCCGTTCGGGCCAAAACAACAACAACAACAAAAAAAAGGGCTTCACATCCTCAAGCTCCCGGCCGAGGCGGGGCTCGCAGGGGTGCGGGACCCCCCTCCTGGCCCAGCATCCCCAGCCGGGGCGGGGGGCTCTGGGCAACCCCCGACCAGCCCCGCGCGTCCCCCACGTGCCAAAAACTCGTGGGGCGATCAGAAAACGGGGCTGGCACGGGGCGGGAGGGGGGGGCTGAGCCCGCGGTGCCACGGTTTGGAGGGGACCGCAGAGAGGGGGCCGGGGGGCTGCGGCCGCCCTCCGCGAGCGGCGGCGGCTCCCGGGTTTCTCCTCTCTCCCTTTCTCCTTCTCCTTCCTCCCCTTTGGGCTGGACGTGCCCGGGCAGCGCCTGCTCCTTCGGCTCCCATTGATGTTCCTCCCAAACAGCCCCGCCGC
>NW_020920895.1:0-699 GCF_003984885.1 Neopelma chrysocephalum
GGGGGGCCCCACTCCTTCCACAGCCGGTTCCGTTTCCCTCCGGAACCATTTCCCCGCCTCATCTCCCCCCGCTGTGCCGCCGCTATTCCGGTCCCCCCGTGGTGCCACTTCTGGGTCCGCCGGGCCCGCTATCGCCTGTCGCGACAGGGGCGGGGCTCTGGGGGCCGGTGTCGCCTGTCGCGACGCGGGGGGGCGGGGGCGATGCGGGCGGGGGCGGTGCGGTGGCTCCGCGCGCGGCCCGGGCCCGGGTACCGGCAGGGGCAGCGGCCGGAGCCCCGAACCCGAGAGTGTTTCTGTTCCCTGGATCACCAGGGACAGGCGGGGGATCCATGGGGGGCGTCTGTAGGGGAGTTGAGGGTCTGTAGGGGTGGGTGTGGGTTTGTAGGGGTGGCTATAGGGGGTATAGGGGTGGGTGACTTTAGGGTGGGTCTGTAGGGGTGGCTATGGGGGGATATATGGGGTGCGGAGGGTCTGTGGGGGTGTCTAGAGGGGGTTTCAGGATCCATAGGGGTGGATGAGGGTCTATAGGGGGTCTGAGACATGTAGGGATATGGTGGGGGTCTATAGGGGTGGGTGACTATGGGGTGGGTCTCTAGGGGTGGCTATGGGGGGATATGTGGGGTGTGGGGGTGTCTGTATGGGTGAGTGGGGTCTATGGGGGGTGTCTGTGGGGGGTCTGCATGTCTACAGGGGTGTGGG
>NW_020920896.1:0-334 GCF_003984885.1 Neopelma chrysocephalum
GGGGGGAGGAGGGGGCAGGGGCAGCGTTGGAGGAGCCCCTCGCGGCCCCCCCGTGTCCTCCCCCGCATCCCCTCCCCTGTCCTTCCCGTGTCCCCCTGTGTCTCCCCCCTTCCCTCCTCCCGTTTCCCCCCGTGTCCTCCCCGTGTTCCCCCCGTTTTCCTCTCCCTGCGTCCCTCCCATGTCTCCTCTTTCCCCCCCGTGACCCCCCTGTGTCCCCCCCCCGTGTCCTCCCCGTGTACCCCCCTCCCCCCTACCCCGTGACCCCCCCCGCCCCCGCCAAGGAATTTTCTCCATCAACACGATGAGCTCATGGGGGGGGGGAGGGGCGGGGGGG
>NW_020920897.1:0-833 GCF_003984885.1 Neopelma chrysocephalum
CTGGGCAACCTGTGCCAGGGCCTCACCACCCCCACAGGGAAGAATTTCTTCCTCATACCCAATCCAACCCTTCCCTCTGCTACTTTGAAGCCATTCCCTCTTGTCTTGTCACTCCATGCCATTGTCCAAAGTCCCTCTCCAGCTCTCTTGGAGCCCCCTTAGGTACTGGAAGGTGCTCTACAGTCTTCCTCGAGGCTCCTCTTCTTCCCACTCAACAGCCCCAACTCTTCCAGCTCGTCTCCATAGCAGAGCTGCTCCAGCCCTTGAATCAAGTGATTTTTGCCTTTAGGTAACTAGGACAGGCTCCCAGCCAGGATCTGTGTCCTGGAGCAAAAAGACCTGGAGATGTTGCTCCTCCTGGAGAGGAGCCGAGGATTGGTGCAAGCCCCGAGGGACTGGGGTGTGTCTGTGAAATATGCTATCAGGAAATGTTAGAGAGCTGAGAAAGCAGCACTGGAGCAGAGGGAGGAGAAGCAACATGGGAGAGCTTTGTGTCCGCTCTGTTCTGGTGACTGGGGCCAACCGGGGCCTTGGCCTGGGGCTCGTCCAGCACCTGCTGGGGTTGCCAAAACCTCCGCAGTGGGTGTTTGCAACCTGTCGGGACCCCAAGGGACAGCGAGCACAGGTGAGGCCGGGCTGGGAGGCAGTGGCTGTGCTGGGGGACAGGAGTGCTCAGTGCCAGGGTGGAGGTTGGAGCTGGGAGGGGGTTTGAAAAGGGTTGGAGCCACATTGGGGCAGCTGCAGCACAGGGCAGCTGGGCAGGGGTGTCCATGGGATCAGCTGTGCGTGGGATGTGTGGAGGGCAAGGAGGTACGTGGTGTGTGAGGGAGACA
>NW_020920897.1:3833-5014 GCF_003984885.1 Neopelma chrysocephalum
TACCGCTGCAGCAAGGTACTGCCAGAGTGTGCTGGGGGGAACCCAGACATTTTCCCCTCCAAATGATGGTGCATGCCTTCCAACTTCCTCCTCAGTCCATGTTCCCAGTCCCTGGGTACTCTCAGAGCTCAGTCATGTGCCTGGCCTCGGGTCCTGCCTCAGAGGGACATGATGGGATAGGACCTCGACTAGGCAGCATCATGTACCCCAGGAGCTGGCTCCAACTGCCCTATCCCTTCTCCAGTTGGGAGATCTGCACACATTCCCCTTGCAGCCCCCTTCCCCTCCCACCACCATCCCTGCCCTGTCTCCCCACAGGCTGCTCTGAACATGCTGACCAAGTGCCAGTCCCTGGCTTACAAGGAGCACGGCATCCTCTGCGTCACTCTCCACCCTGGCTGGGTGCAAACTGACATGGGGGGGAGCTCAGAATCATTTAAGGTAAGAGATATTTCTGGCCATGGTCTGGAAGAACCTCTTCATTTAGGAATGCAGAGCTTCCTGGGGACTGAACAGTCCCAGGCATGCTGAGCTCTGTGGGAGCTGCTGGGCAGATACCCTGGAGGCACATGAGAGAAGGAGATGAGGGACTGGGATCTCTTCTTGCTGAGTGCTGGCCTCTCCTCTCTCATGCCGGAGTACCCCAAGCCCTGAGCAATGATCTGCTCCAGGACAGACCCTGTCCTGACCTGGGGCACACAAATGTTTCTCCCTCTTCCCCACAGCCCCCCCTGACAATTGATGCCAGCGTGCAAGGGATGTTGAAGGTGCTTTCCTCCCTCTCTGAGAAGGAGACTGGGACCTTCCTGGACTGGGAAGGGAAGATGTTGCCATGGTGAGATGCTGGTTCAGGATTCTCACTGTGAAGACCTTTGCTGCCTCACGATGTGCCCGTGCCTTAATAAATTAGTGTCTGTAAACAATAAGTAGAACTGTGTGAGCCTTCTCCCTCTTGGTCTTCTACTATCACTGTGAGAGTCCTCACCAATGCTTTGAGAGAACTTCTCAGAGTTATTCTGCGTGTCATTGAGCTGGGTTGGCCTGAATATTTGTCCTCCTCTAACTGTGGACCTGGCTACCATCCTGGTAGGTCTTTGTCTTTGGGCTCGTCCCACAGCTCTCCCTTGGAATGACTCCACATTCCAATGACTCAGCTACTCCTCCCAGTGAGCACTTTTTTC
>NW_020920898.1:0-810 GCF_003984885.1 Neopelma chrysocephalum
CCCCCCGCCGCAGCGGGGCCCGGCGCGCAGGGCGCCCCCTGGCGGTGCCGCCGCGCAGCGCCCCGGCCGGGCTGCGGTGGATCGGGGGGGGCCCGAGTGTCCCCCGCGGGCACGGCCGGGGGCTCCGGGACACCGGAGCCGGGGGCACCCCCGCACCGCGCACCCCGCGGGGCTTGCTTTGGGACCCCCCCCGGGCTGCAGCCGCGGCGGGCAGGGGGTGCGCGGCACGGGGGTGTCTCCCCGGTGCGGTGCGAGGCTCCGGGGGTGGGTTCCCCGCCTTTGTCTGCGGAGCGGTGTCGGTAACTGTAGCCCGGGGCAGGGGCGGGTGAGGCAGCGCCGCTCCATCCCGCGGCTGCGGCTCGGGATGGCAGCGGCGGATCCCGCCTTTTCCCGCGGGCACGGACCCCTCGGCTGCTCCCATTCATCGCGCCCGGCCCCGCTCAGCGCCCGCTCCGCCGGCGGGGCCGGTGCAGCCGCACCCCGGGATGCTGGCCCGGCCGGCGCTGCCGCTGCCCCGGGACGCGGCCGTGCGCGGAAGGGAGGCGGCCGGGCTGGCGGCGGGGCGGGAGCAGCGCCCGGTGCCCGCAGCCGCCGGGGCTCCTCAACATGTGTGCGGTGGGGAGGGGCCGCCGCCAGCCCCGCAGCCGGCGCGGCGGGCAGGGCGCGGGATGCCCGCGGGAGGAGGAGGAGGAGGGAGGCAGGGAGGGGGCGGGCGGGCGCTGCCCCCGCCCGGGTCGCCCCGCGGACCCGCGCTCGCACCTACCTGAGCGGGCTGTCCTCGCAGCGAGGGCGGGCTGGGGGGGGCGCCGG
>NW_020920898.1:910-1215 GCF_003984885.1 Neopelma chrysocephalum
GCGGGGCGGCCCCGGGGGCGGGCGCGGCGGGCACTGGTCCGGGGGCGCGGGGCGGGGGCGCGGGCGGCGGGCGGGGGCAGCGCCCGGGCCCCTCAGACAATACAGCCGGGTCCCGCTGCCCACAGCTGCCCGGGCCAAGATGGCGGCCGAGAAAGAGCGGAAGTGACGCCAGCCTCTCATTAGCATACGGGACTCATTGTCCGGCGGGAGGGGAGGGGGCCGCGCCCCGGGGGGGCGGGGGAGCCCCGGGGGTCCCGGTGGGTCCGGCCCCGCCGCGCCCACCCCACCGGGCGTTGACACGGCCC
>NW_020920899.1:0-307 GCF_003984885.1 Neopelma chrysocephalum
GCTTTTTTTAGACATGGAAACTCCTGTTGTATTAATAAATAGGCAAGAACAAACCATATTACGGAAGTAATTTGAAAAGCAGTCGATGAAATTCCTTGAAGGCATTTAAAGCAGTGATGTGGTTCAGGGTGCACCATGCAGTGCATTAAATCACAGGCCTTGTCCTGCTCATCTGAGGATGAGTCGTGTCCCTATAATGGACATTCACTCATTGTCTTTCCAGAGGAACCGTTGAGTTCCTTTAAAAAAAAAAAGGAAACAACCTGAAAAGCAAAGAAATTAAAAAACAAACAAACAAACAAACAAA
>NW_020920900.1:0-399 GCF_003984885.1 Neopelma chrysocephalum
CGCGGGGGCTGCCGGGAGCGGGGCGGTGGTCGCGGGTCGCGATCGATCGCGATCGATCCCCGTTGATCCCGATCGGCCGCGATCGATCCGGGCCCCGGGGCCTCCCCCCGCCGCGATGTTCTTCACGTGCGGCCCCAACGAGGCCATGGTGGTGTCGGGTGAGTGCGGGGAGGGCCCGGCGGCTCCCGGGGACCCCAAAACCCCCCAAAAACACCCCCAAACCCCCTCCTGGGACCCCCGAAACCCCCAACCCCCCTAAAAAATCCCTTTAAGACTTCTGGGGACCCCTTAAATCCCCTGCGGGCCCCTCAGTCCTCCCCAACCCCCGGGAACCCCCAACGACCCCAAAACCCCCGGAAACCGCCCCAAAAACCCCCAAATACCTCTGGGACCCCCCAA
>NW_020920901.1:0-2218 GCF_003984885.1 Neopelma chrysocephalum
ACAATTTTTGGGGTCTGGGAGTACCCAAACCTCTCTTTCCAGGATTTCTTGAGGGTGGGAGACCACAAACCCCCCCGTTCCTGGGTTATTGGGAGGATGACATTGCCCAAATCCCCCTGTTCTAAGGAGTTTTGGGGTGTCAATGTTCCCAACCCCCCTATTCTGGTGTTTTTGAGGATCTGACATGTCCCAACCCCCCCTGTTCTCAGGATTTTGGGAGTCTGGGTGTGTCCCAAACCCCCCTGTTCTCAGGATTTCTGTAGTCTGGAGTGTCCAAGCCCCTCTTTTCCAATATTTTTGGCTCTAGTAGTGCCCCAACCCACCCAGTTTCTGGGATTTCAAGGGTCTAGGAGAGCCCATACCCACGTGCTCACAAGATTTTTGGGCTCTGAATGTTTCCAGCCCCCCTGTTCCTATGATTTTTGGGCTCTGAATGTTTCCAGCCCCTTGTTCCTATGATTTTTGGGCTCTGGGAGTGTCCAGACCCCTCATTCCCAGGATTTGTAGGGCCTGGATATGCCTAAACCACCTTTCTCCAGGATTTTGTAGTTCTGAGAGTGTCCAAACCCCCCTGTTCCCAGGATTTCTGGAGTCTAGGAGTGTCCACATCCCTCTTTTGTGATATTTCGGGATCAGGGAGTGTCCAAACCCCTCTCTTCCCAGGATTTTCAGGGCCTGGGAATACCAAACCGCCCTGTTCCCAGGATTTTAGGGCTCTGGATATGTCCAAACCACCTTTCTCAATGCTTTTGTAGTTCTAGGAGTGCCCAAACACCCCTGTTCCCAGGAGTTTTAGAGTCTGGGATTGTCCAATCCCCTCTTTTGCAATATTTTGGGCACTAGATGTTCCAAAACCTCCTGTTCCCAGGATTTTGTAGTTCTGGGAGAGCTCAAACTCCCCGTTCCAGGGTTTTAAATGTCTGGGAGTGCCCAAACCCCCTCCCGTTCCCAGGATTTTTAGAGACCCCCCACTGCCTCAAATAAGCAGGACTGCAGAGAACTGGGAATCTTTACTGGGAACACTGGGAGCAGCCAGCTGGGGTTTGAATGCGAAGCAAAGCAGGGCCGAGGGGGACACCCGACCCCCCCAAAGTGCAGGTGGGGCTGGATTGGGGGGTCCCGGCTGGGCCCGAGGCCACTGTCGAGGGAAAGGAAAGTGCTCCCATAGCAGGGAAAGGCACACGGCAACTTTATTGCTCTCAAATGTTTCTTTTTATACTTTTTGTATACTATGGTGCTGCAACATAACTGGTTAAAAGTCTCAAACATAACACACCGCACACACCCTCACTGGAGACACAGGAGACACTGTGCTCACTGTCACTGGGGACCTGAGGACACCGTGCACAGCGTCACTGGTGACATTATCCACATCTCGATTGGGGACCTTTGGTCTGGGCTGCACCACGTCTGTTCCGTCCGGCATTGCAGGAAATATTTCCTTAGAGTTGTTTGCATTCTTCTGCAACTTCAGAGCTGCAACTGCTCAATATTAAAGGCCAACGATGCAGTCATTTCCCACAGGCCACGGGGAGGGGCTGCGGCCGCCGGTGGCTCAGGAGCTCTGTGGGGAGAGAAAAGGGGGTGGGAGTGGGTAGGGGGGCAGGGGAGACAGAGGGGCTGTGGGCAAGAGGGCAACATGACCCCTGGGGACCCCCCTTTACCTTCTCCCGCAGGTAGAAGCCGAGCCCCAGCGCCAGGAAGACCAAACCCAAGACGAAGCCCCCGACCCCCACCAGGATCTTGCTGCGGACGGTGTCCGGTGGCATCTCTGGGGGGAGCCGGGGGGGTCAGCACCCCCAAAACCTCCCAGACACCCCACAAACCCCAGCCCAGTCTCTCCCAGCCCACGCAGGACCCTCTCAAACCTCCTCCCAGTCCCTTCCCAGCCCCTTTAGGGATCCCACAAAGCCCCTCCCAGCCTCTTTAGGACCCTCCAAGACCCCTCCCATCAGCCCCAGGACCCTCCTGTAACGCCTCCCAGTCCCTTCCCAGCCCCCTCAGGACTTCTCTGAACCCCTTCCAGTCAACCTAAGACACCCCAGCCTCCCTCCGCTCCCACCCAGGCTCCCCCAAATTCCCTCCCAGCTGCCCCCAGGACTCCCCAAAGCCCTTCTCAGCCCTCCAAGCACCCACCAACCTCCTTCTCAGCCTCTCCAGTGCCCGCCAATCTCCCTCCCAGTGCCCCCCAGCGTGTCCATCTCGCTGGTGCCGTCGA
>NW_020920902.1:0-892 GCF_003984885.1 Neopelma chrysocephalum
GAATAATCAGGGATGGGCAGTTGCACCCAAATGTTCAAATCAGAGACAGTGCTAACAATTTGAAACGTGTTTTGCAGCTTAAGCCTGAATGAAAGGGAAACGTAACTCTGTAAAAAAAGGGTAAGGTCATGGCAGAATCTGCGCTTACACGCCCTGTTTTCCCAGAATATTTGCCTTCGTTAATAATGATTTCCCCTCAGCAGCAGGCTGATGACTCGCAGTGGCAATGGTGTAACCCCTGCCTGTTTGGACTGAGGAGTCCCACCTGTTGTAGCAGGCAAAACTTAGACAAGATGTTTGGTGCAGTATTTCCTAGAGAGCAGATACTTACTAGTCTAAGAATACACATCCACTGTTGTGTGAGGAACTTGTAGCCTTAACAACTATATCTTTAAACATGATAATTTCAGATATTAAAAGAATCCCATTATATTTTTGGTGTGAGTAACTGCTCTCCACAGGCATCCTTTGTGTTTGTATCCCCAGCTCAGCAAGCTCTGTGTGCACACACATGTGCCGTGCTTTGACTGGGATATTTTCCCTCCCAGCAGCCCAGTAGGATTAGTGTCTGCTGTGCTCCAACCCCACCCATCTGCCCTGTGACCCAAACCATGGATACCTTTGGGATCTGCTTGCTTACTGAGCAACTTTTTGTACTCTAGACAGTAATATTAGAATGAGCTTTCTAGCTTTTGATTTCTGTAGAAAAAGGCACGAGGTAGGAAAATAAGTCTCTCATAAGAAAATACGCTTTTTGAAAGACTAAAAGAAGTGGCACTGTGAGTGTAAGGAAAGGTAGGCCTGAGGCTTAGGATTCATCACTTTAAACTTCATTTTGATCTCATGTTTAGCTTTTGCTGAAAAGTAAAGCCAATAGCATTGGAAGGATTTT
>NW_020920903.1:0-852 GCF_003984885.1 Neopelma chrysocephalum
CTCCGGGATCCCCGAGGAACGAGGCCCCAAAGGGGTGAGTCGGGGGGCGATGGGGGGAGGTTGAACAGCCATCTTTGGGGCGAGAGGGGGAAGAGGATTGGGGAACATTGGAAGACACCCCCTCTCCAAATTTGGGACACCCCCGTGTTGGATTTGGGGAGGGGGGAGGCGACTGGGGGGGGACGAGGAGGGGGCGATGGATGGGGGCGGGGCGAGGAAGGAACGGTCGTTTTTGGGTTTGTAAAGGCGGGGGTGAGGAGAGTGGGGACCCCTCGGAATATTGGGAGACCCCCCCAAAAAATTTGGGACCCCCCCCGTGTTGGATTTGGGGCGGGGGAAGGCGATGGGGGGGGCGATGTATTTTGGGGGGGGGGATGAACAGCCATCTTTGGGGTTCGAGCAGAGGGGAGTGCGGACCCCCTGGAACATTGGGAGACACCTCCCCCATAACTTGAGCCCCTCCCGTGGTGGATTTGGGGGGGGGGAGAAGATGGGCAGGTGATGGATCTGGGGGGGAATGAGGCGCCGTTTCTGGGGTTGTGAAGGGTGGGACCCCCCAGAACATGGGAAGATTCCCCCCCTCCCCAAATCCACCACGGGAGGGGCTCAAGTTATGGGGGAGGTGTCTCCCAATGTTCCAGGGGGTCCGCACTCCCCTCTGCTCGAACCCCAAAGATGGCTGTTCATCCCCCCCCCCAAAATACATCGCCCCCCCATCGCCTTCCCCCGCCCCAAATCCAACACGGGGGGGGTCCCAAATTTTTTGGGGGGGTCTCCCAATATTCCGAGGGGTCCCCACTCTCCTCACCCCCGCCTTTACAAACCCAAAAACGACCGTTCCTTCCTCGCCCC
>NW_020920904.1:0-6262 GCF_003984885.1 Neopelma chrysocephalum
GGCAGGTGGGAGGTTTCTGAGGAGCAGCAGTTGGGAAATGATGCCCACAGGTGCTGGTGGGTGCCCAAGGGCCCCATGGTAGCACAGGCACCACAGTGGGCTCTCAGTCCCAGGGATGTGGGGGTCGGTGAGGAGCATGGGAGCTGTTCTTGCCACTGCTTGCCTCTGCCCACCCCCCAGCAGGCTGCACCCCCTCTCCCTGTCCACACACTCTCTTTCTCTCAATTCTTCTTGAGAGCTGCATTAAATTTATCCCAGCCCTCAGGGAGCTGAGAAGGGAATTCAGATGCTGCAGGTAAAAACTACAGCACACAAGCAGCATTCCTGCTGCGAGAGTTTGCATTAGCAGCTCAACAGCTCACTGATATATCCGTTGGGAATGCAACAGATACATGTGCAAAGTCAGTGCAGCAACGAGAAGACAGAGGAGGAGGCCACTGCCAAGGCAAGGCCCCTGAGCCACTTGTAAAATTCCTCGTGTTTAAGGGTCTGTGTGTGTGACTTTTGATGGAATTTTCCTCCATATTAGGCAGAAGAAGTAAGCTGAATCTATGGTCTCTTCTACAAACCTCTCTGTTTCAGTCAAGTGGAATCAGTATGGCTGTTTTTTCATCCTGAATTGTGTACTTTATGTGTATCTTGCAGCTCAGGGCTGAATTGTTCTTGTATGTACAAACGGAAAAGTAAAAACCAGAAACATTGCATCCACTTTGAGGTATGCTCTGATGTTCTTAAGTCAGGGCCAAGCTCTTAACCAGCAAACAACAGGTTGTCAAAATGCAAAATCTCATTAAACCAATACCTGAGCACAAAGAAAAGACAGACTTTGTCTTCCCTGTGGTATTCCTGTTGGTTATTATCTGCAGAAGATGTCCGTTTACCTGCCCTGTTTTAGGAATGCATGTGTGTTTATGTTGTATTTTGGGCTAAGGCACATCCTTTGGGGAAATGCTGTCCAGGGTGGTTTGATCCTTAAGGACTGTGCAGATGGAGCTCAACAGGCTGTGCTCACCTGAGACAGTCCCTTTCTGAAATGAGGCACTGTTACCAGAACAGGTTCTGTATCTGTGTGTGTGTCTGTAACATCTCTAAATCTGGGGCCAAAAATGTAAATCCTGGGAGCACATGTAACAGCGAGCCAAGATACTGCTGTGCTGTTGCTCTGGATTCAGCTTGCCAGAGATTTGTAAAAGAATGCAAAGCTGCAATGCTCTTCTTGGAACATCTGGGGCCTTTGGTTTGAGATTCAGCTCTCATTAAACGTGGTGGTGTGACTTTCCCATCAGCATGGAGAGGGCAGATGTCATGACTGGGGCATGGGATGATGAATGGGCTGTGCCTGTCTTCTGCTCTGTTGAAATGACAAACACCTGCTGAGGCTGAAGCTTTATGGATGGGAACCTGGTGAACAGGGTCTTTGAGGCATGGGTGAGTAGGAGGTGGGGGATGAAAGGCTCTTGCTGAAGGAACCAACACCATGGCAGGCTCAGGGTCTGCATGTGGTATGGTCTGGGCTGGAGCCTGGGCGACCTGAGGCAGGTGGGAGAACAGTAGCCCTGGTTGGGCCTGGCATCTCTTCTCAGCATTACGTGCATACTACAGAAACACACTAAGTGTTGCTTGTGTTCTCTACCCCTGAGTCAGTGCTGGCCAGGGAGCTGGTTAGAGCAGCAGAGCAGTTCTGCAGGGGTGAAAGGCGGCTGCTGCTGCAGCCTGGCCCCGAGAGCAGCTCCCGGCTGCTCCCAGCGCGGCAGCTCCGCTGCAGTTCTGTGCAGTGACTTTGTGCTCCAGCTGAGCAGCTGCTGAGGGGCACTTCTGGCTCTGCCCAGAGTCCGGGTGCCTTCCCAATGCCGGCAGCAAGTAAAGAGCTCCTCTTTGCCAAAATTCCACCTCGGGGCAGGGCAGGATGGCTCCCGCCAGCCTCGAGGATCCAGATGAAGTTTCTCAGAGCTGGTGGCCTGTGCCCATCTCCTGTCAGCGCAGATGGGAGTGGGGCCACCATCCTGCTCCTCCTCGTGTCCTGCAGGGGTGTGGTGCCAATAGTGCTGGGCACCCCTGCCTGAGGAGCTGCCTTTGGAATTTGGAGCAGAGATCTGCGACTTTGCAGACCTGAAACTGTGCAGCCCAGAGTAAGAAAACGTAATAGTTTTCCAAATACTTCCCCCTCCCTTCCAAAAGAGGTGCCTTGAGTTTAAAACAAAGCAGTCCATTTAAAACAAAAGACTAATGAATATGGTAGCCCTTCCTCTTTTGCAAGTTTAAACACCTCATCTTTCCTCAGAGAACAGCTCTAAATCATTTTATTTGCAAGCCCTAAGCAGGAATTTGTATTCATGGTAAGACATTTATTGAGTTAATTTATTTAAGGCTGAGGCATAATTTCTAATAGTGGAGGAGTCCCTAGGCTCAGTGCAATTGTCTCCCTGATAGGGCATTAATATTTTAAGGGTTTATAATACTCTGTCAATTGATCTGTGTCTTTTAGAGAGTAGGTTAGCAGTTATTGATGGTTGATCATGTGAAGGATTAGCTTAAATAAAGCTGGTGCTTGGCAGATCAGAGCCTGCCCCTGGCCCACTTCCCACGCCAGCAGGGAGGGGGCCCAGGGTCTGGGGCAATGGGTCTAAACGGAATGTGGAGGGAAAATAACTCAGTGCACATCTGGAGGGTGATGCTGCTCCACACCATGGGGGAAGACAGCCGTGCCTTCGTGTGGATGGCAGCACTGCTGTCCACCAGGATTTCCTGCAGAGATGTGAGACTGGGGATGATCTGAGCAATGAGATGAGATTGCATATGATCTGAGCGAGGAGGTGTTGGCATGTGTCCTGCAGGAGGCTTGTTCATCTTGCCAGATAGTCTGCTACTGATGATAAGAGACAAATAACTTGACCTCTGAGTACCTTAATTTCTCTGTTCTTAGAAGTGGGGAACATTTATGCTATTTCTTGAGTTATTTAAAAAAAGGACAAATCCAAATAAAAAAAATTCTTGCTTGTTTTACTGCTCTATTAAATCCTATATTGCACTAAGAAACATGGTGCTGAATGGCCTTTAAGAACAAAGTAACGTGGAAACCAATCCAGATGAAATACCTTTCGGAAAAGCCTGTCTCAGGGAAGGGATGACAGGACCACTGAGGCCTAGGCAGAGCTGGCCAGGACATGTTCAGACCCTCTGAGCCCAGGCTGAGGGTACTGAACTCAGTACTGAACTACCCATGTGGCAGTGCCATGGCCTAGGATGGGGGACGGCTGTGAAGCTGCTGCCAAACTGTTGGCAAGATCTGATAAACCTGAAAGGATACTGAGATGGCTTCAGAGCCTGTCACCTCATGTCTGGTATTTTGGGTGGACTAGGTTTGAAGTTTTCTTATACCCCTCAGAGGCGCCCAGTTGATGGAAGCATTGGCTGCAGGAACCTGAGTGACAATTGAGACCATCTGAGGGTGGCTGTGTCAGGCCACAGCTCTGCCCCTGGGACACCAGCACACAGCCCCTGTGCACATGGAGCCAGCCAGGGGCAAACAGCATGTGGGGCACTTGGGTTCAAATCCAGTGTCTTAGTGGCAACTGCTGTGGACAAGTCAGTCACAGCTTTTCAGTGCTGTGTCTGCTTCTAACTATCGTCCAGAACTGACCCTGTTCGTGTAATGAGCTCTTTGGAGCTGTAAGGTCACCCAGGTAATGGGCACACGGGGACTGGGCTGCCAATCATGCAACCAGGTAATCCTGCCATGCCAAAGCACTGTGACAGCACACAGGTGTTTTAAAGAAATGTAAATTGTTCACACTAAGATGCAGTGGCCTGTTGTGGGTGTGTTCTCTGGCTTTGAGTAGGTTTTATTTATAAGTTATACCTCTTAGTGCAATAGGTAAAAGCTAAATTCTAAAAGCTGAATTCTGCCCCATCAAACACTGGATCTTTGTGTTTCTATGTGCATGGCTTATTGTTTATATGGATTATTTATTGAGGAAAAATGAAAGTTGGTGTTGGAGGACATGCAGCTGCAGTGCAGCTTTGACTGTGCTGCTTGCAAGGTCAAAATAAATGTACTGGGTCAAAGTGGGATATGGAGGTACTTGAGACATTACGTGGGTGGTTTACCCCTAAAAATTTCTCTGGGGAGGAGTGTTTCACTGCCCTGCAGAAACTCAGACTAATAGATGTGCAAGATGAATGATTATGTCTGAACTGTGCTCCTTGAGGCCCCATCTCCTATTTTTTCTTTACATGCTCATTTGTCAGCCTGTTGTCAAACCTTCAATTAGTGCGTCACTGGCAGCTCTGTTCACCCTCACTCTCTCCCTTCAGCCCCGACGGGTCCTTTCCCCTCCTGGGCAGGTGCTGCCCACGCAAACACACCCCTCCCTCCCCTGCTCCCGGGCAGCAGGTGCTCAGCCAGAGTAGAGACAAAATAAAGCGATCCTGTCCATCACTCCTCCTCAGGGAGGTCAGCAAGTCCCTGCTGCTTTTCCTGCTGCAGGGGTGGGCCAGGGCACGTAGCAACTGCTCAGCTAAATGAATTCACTGCTGAACACCCCACGGGTGTGCCTGCAATGCACAGGGCAAAATCCTCCCAGCACGGGGCTGAAACTGGTTCCCTTTGTCAGGGCCACCAAAGATGGCCAAGGAAAGTAATCCCAAATTACCCAGTGCATCTGCACAGCTTATTCTTCATTTACCTGTTACCTGGAAAATTGGAAGAAAAATTTCCACATGTTCATTGAGGGCTTTGTGGCCATGTGTTTGCTGTAGCCTTTTGGTGTATCGACCATGCCCCTGGTCTGATACAATGTGAGAATAATCACGTCTGAAGTATTTTCTCTCTGTGTTCCTTTGTCTTTCTGTCCCTCTATTCCATTCACTCTAAATGACACACTCATTCATTCTTTCCAAATTCAGCTCACATGAGAATCTTCCTGTAATAATACCTTTTATTTCCCATTTACTCCTCTAGCACACCCAGAAATGAGCAGAGCACTTAGTAAAGATCCTCAGTAAACCACCTCTGCTTTACGACGTGTACCTGTAGTTGTTATCCTCTTCTTTCCACGTACAGTTTGGAGGTACTCAGGGTACACCACTTCATGTCCTGTGAGGGAGTTAATATTGAGCACGCTCACCTCACCTGATAGGAACAAGTGTAATTATGTCTCACTTAAAATACTTGCACATACACAATGGATGAGCCACGGGAGCAGAACTGCTGGGGTGGGAGGGACTGTATATATAGGGTTACAGTCACAGGGCTGGCAAGGAGAGAGCAGCAAAATCATAGAAAGCAGTGTGGCTGGGCTGTGATCTGTCTGCCTGTTGGAGGAGGGCAGGTGAACTCTGCTTCGAGGCCTGGATCCCTGCCTGCACCGAGGGGCAGGTTTGCCAGCTGACTGAACCTGAAGGCACAGCCCATCGTGACTGAGCTTGGGGATCTGCAGCCACGGGAGAGCGACAACTGCAGGCAAGTTTAGATTACACCTAGAGTTAAGTTATCTAGAGCAGGAGAAAAAGAACTGCCTGGAGCATGCCAGATTTCTGTATAAAATTGTAATTATGTATAAATTTTATGTACATTGTATTTTTTCAAATTGAACAAATTGACCAAACAGAAGCCAAACTTGACATTTTGAAGGAAGAATTTATTTCATGTAAGTAAATCTCAGAAATCTTCATTTTATATAGAATGTAAGACTTTCTGTGTGTATTTAAGGAGTTCAGGCCTGCAAGCTGCAGCAGGCCTGTGAACCATGTTGGAGGAGCAGATGTGAGCATAAACTGCTGCTTCCTGTGAGCAGCTTGAAGGATGAGAGTTTATATCTTGAAAACATAAATGCATTACCCAGGCCTGGTTTCAACATTCTTACATAGGGACTGAATCTAGTTCTATGTAAACCCACGTATGTTGGAGTTGCTTCTGACTTTCATTGGCACAAATAAGAGGGGAATCAGGCATGTGGTTTATGGGGTGTCATAAATAACAGGGCAGGGTCTCCCCTCTCCCATACTGTGTATAAAGGGTATGGATGTGAGTGCACATGCCACTAATGGTACCAGCAGGAAACAAGGAGTGAGCTCTGTATCTGCAAGTGTTCATTTGTCCCACAGAGCCTGGGACATCTTGGGGGGGCCAATGCCCTGTGGGGGCAGGTGCTGCTCCTGTGCCCTGCCAGCCAGTCCTGCACAGCGCTGGGGTCAGCGGGGCCCAAACACAGCAGGGTCACCCCAGCTGTGCCCAAACACGGCAGGGCTCACCTCAGCTGTG
>NW_020920905.1:0-6473 GCF_003984885.1 Neopelma chrysocephalum
CAAAGGAGCTGCAATCAGAGCAGCTAAACATTCACAGGAAGCCTGTCCTTATTCCTTCACCTCTTCTCAAAGATCCCCAGTAAGTCTCATTCCAGTGGATTCCCTCTGGCAAGACCAAGGCTTTGCAAGCCAAGTGTGCTTCCCCTCTTGCCAAGGACACTTGTCCAGGAGCATCTTTTAGGGACACTGTGGTGGCACCTGGCCAGGGATGCAGTAAAGCTGATGAATGAGTGACCTTGGCTTTCTCCTCCTTTCTCATGGAGGGCAGGGCTGGAGCATCTTGGAGCATCTCCTCATTGCAGGTGTGGGGAGCTGAGCTGGGATTTTCCAAAGTGTTTCAATTACACCTTCAGATTCCAGGAAGGTCTCACAACCAGTGTGGCTTGAGCACCTTTCCCTCTGGAAGCACACTCTAAAAAGCTATTTTAAAAGTCTCTTAAACGCTTTAGAAACGTGGTTACCTCAACTTTGACATGAATGTTTGCACTCACTTAACAGACAGACAGATTCCATGGGCTGTTTTCTCTCAAGCCAATGAACTGCCCTGGACACAACTCCAGATTAGTGTCAGCCCAGGGATACTCCCAAACTATGGTGTTGAACTTGAAATGAAATGCAGGTGAGAGTAATTGGTGGAAAGCTGCTGGAAACTCTCTCAGGGCCACTTCCAGCTTCTTGCAGAAAACAAAGCTTTGGTGATATTTAATTGGTTTTGTCTCTCCAAGCTGTTTTGGATGGAGTGTTAAGTTCCTGTGTTGTCCAGAGCCACAGAGCACTAGAGATGTTGTTAAATAAACCTGTCACATTATGCTCTTGGCTTCTACAGTGAAGTTTAAGCTGCTCAAAAAGCACTGCAATAAAAAGTCACTGCAGGCCAGGTGAGCTGCCTGGGGGCAGTTTTGGTTCATTCATCTCAAAGCAAGTGACCCTTTTGCAACCAGGGTCCCCTTCCCTCCTCAGCTGGACCAGGGCTAACAATTCTCCTGGAAAACACCCCAGAGCCTGTTCCTTCCACTATGGACTTATCTCCTGGCAGCCTCATCTGAAACCAGACTGTCCTTCCTGTTGCACCAAAATCACTTGAGGGGACAAGGCAAGACCCCAACTCAGTGTCCCTGGGGAGCACATCTGCCCAGATGTGTGTTTGGAGACAGGCAGGGGGACACCTGCCCAGAACATCTTTCTGACCCCTCGTTTTTAGCAGCAATTGTTGAACATGTGGTGCAAGAACAGTCCCATGGGCCAAGTCCCTACTGGTGCACCCCTTCTTCTGCCCATCCTGCCTCCAGACTGGAGCTGTGCCAGGCCACCCATGGCCACAGACCATGACCACAACCCTTGGGACTGGCAAGAGCTTCTCCCTGGTGACAGGGGCTGGGAGAGAAACCTCCCAGTGTGGGATCTTTGTGAGGAAATGGTGCCTCTGTGGCACAGTTCAGGTTGTCCATTGGCCCCAATAGAGGGGGACAGAATGAAGGCAGAGCTGCCTCCTGCCAGCTGGGGGCAAGAGGGTGAGGAGTGAAACCATTCAGCTCATCTACCTGCAAATTGGACACTTCAGGTGTTGCTTGAGGAGACACCTCTGCAGTGAGAAGCAGCATCACCCCAACCCACTGAGGTCTTCACTGTGGGCATCTCTGGGCTCCCCCTCAGCAGGGGCTGCTCTCTCTGTGCAGCACTGGCCCCATCCTTCTTTACTTAATTGTTTTCAAAATTTGGAACTATCCTAAGAGATGCCTGGAGATAAATGTGGTGACAAAACAGCCCTGGAGAACCCCCCTGGAGAACACAGAAGGTAGTTCTGTGTTCCTGAGGAACAGGTTTGCTCTTTGATGTCTTGGCTCCAAGGGAAGGACCTCTCACATCTTGCTAAACGCTTTATTCACACACATGTAATTAAGATATCCTGTATCTACAACTAGTCATGGCTTTAATTAGAGACAGTTCAGCCCTGGAAGCACTGGCAGAAACAGATAATGGTGCTGCCTTTGTGCAGTGCCAGGAGACAAAACCCACCACAGGAAAAGACAATTTCCCTGTGAATTAACTGTGCACTCTGCCTTGTCTTTTGCTGCTCTGTCCCTCACAGGGCTGATGGAAAGGATATGAGACACAATTCCTGCTGTCCAGGGGTATTTGCTGAGTTCTCAGAACCAGAAACACTCAGCTCAGGGCAGTAACAAGACAGGCTTGAGCTCAAGCCACCCTGTGCTGCCAACCCTGTGCCCAACACTGGTCTGAGCCCTGTAGGAGGAGGGCAAATCCTTCATCTTCCCATCCTGTGCTGTTTCATCCCCCCTGGGCCTCAGATTTAGACTGGTTTTGAAACATGGGAGGAGGATGAGACCCAGGGTACAACCCACCTCCTCCTTCTGGGGTGGTCTCGGCCCATCAATCTCCTGGGCAGTTCAGGAGGATCTCCTGGTTTTTCACTCATCACCAGCTATTAAGAGGAGTTTTGAGACTGAGCAGAGCTGTTCAGGCCTGGAGCAAACTGAGGAGGTGAGATAGTGCTCAATGATGACTTAAGGGTGGAGGACACAAGGGCAAAGTGGGGCTTTCTCATGTCCTGGGGCTGTGCAATCAGAAAATGTGCAGATCACCCATAATTAACTCCAAGGTTGTGCATCTTCTGGGCTTCCCAGAGGCAAACCTCACTGAAATTTTAGGATCCACATTTGCTTGTAGCCAGGCAGTGGTGGGTGCTGATGAGGCTCATCACACTGTTCTGTATCAGCTGATCTGAGTGACCTGTCAGCAAGGGCATCAAGAGTTTTGAACTGGGAGCAAGGCTGAGAACGGGCCCCTCTCACCCCCACCAGGGCTGAGGTGACAGGGTGTGCTGCCATTGGCAGGCAGTTGATTTTTTCCATTAAGCAGAGCTGCTGTAATTCAAGATTGTTGGGATGTTTGGTTTTGGTTTTGTTTTTTCTGATTTATGTTCAGGTAAGACAGAGTTCAAAGCTCAAGGAGCATTTTGGTATTTTTGTTAAGAAAAATGCGTGGACAGATCCCCCTCAAAACCCTTGTCTGATTGGAATGCTGCTCCACCAGCTCAAGAACAGGATCCCAAAATATTCTGAGCTGGAAGGGACCCACAAGGATCTCAACTCTTCAGTGAATGGCCCCTCCAGGGATTGACCCCACAACCTTGGCATTATCAGCACTGGGTTTAACCAGCTGAGCTCATCTCAGGGTTAGACCAGGGCTCATCTCAGCACCTTCAGACCAGTTCTGTTGACACCTTCACCTGCTGGGACCATCCAGGCTCCCTTTTAGTCAGCAGAGAAAACTCCCTTCAGCTTTACCCCTCAAGACCTCCCTCAGAATTCTACCAGAGAAGATAAAGCCTCCTAAGTGCAATTCTTTCTCCTAAAGGAAAGAGGAGCACAAAGACACAGATTTAAGTGGGAACCCATAGTTCAAACTCCATCTAGACCAAAAGGAAGTGACAGATTTCCCAGGACAAAAGAATTCCTCATGGGTTACTAATAACACAAATAGATCATTGGTTCTGGTGACAAAGACACCAAACAGCTGCAGCCACTAATTGAGGGGGGAAAAAAGTCTATCTATGGCTGAGTTAAAGAAATAAATACATTTTAATGAGTTTTAACTCAATTGAAAGTTGAAGAAGTGGGGGATATTTTGATTTTGGACTCATTACAAGCAACAGAGTGGTTTGACAGGAGATGCTAAATTTCCCAGAAGACCATACTTTAATTAATTTAAAATCATAAACCAATTAACATATTTAATACTAAACTCCCATACAATTAATTCTGCACTCAGAGACGATGTGTGGTATTCAGGGAAAGGAATAGAAAAGCCGGATTTCTCACAGATAAGTAGGAAGTTGATTTATTTAGGCACAAATTTCACAAGGAACATGATGAACACCCTTTCAGGTGCAAAACTCAGCTCTGACTTAGTAGTGGAGTCAGGATTAGGGGGGAAAGTGGCCCCATATTTCTGGTTTTAAAGGAAGTATGTGAGAAAATATTTCTTCAGACCTGGGTCTAGGCCAGGTCTAGAGTGTCTTATGACTCTTGGTGATGAGTTTGGACATGCACAGCAGCAGCAACACTCTCTTCCTTTCCTGTTCATTCCCTGGTCCTGGAGGTCCCATCAGGGCTGGGTGGAGAACAGGGAATCAGGCTGATGAATCCACCAAAGTGGGCAAACAGCTGGGCTGGAAAACATATTTTTTCAATAAAGTATTGGTTTAACTTTGTCAAAAGTTTTAATCAAAACATCTCCTTGAGGGTCAAATAGATATTTGAGGTCAATATTTCTGCTTGGGGTCAACACCTCCCAATGAAATATGCAGGTTCAGAGATGGCAGGAATGATTCAGAACAACTTCTCCTTTGCTGAGAAGAGAAATAATAATTTGCTTTTCTGTTTGCCTGTTTTGCCAAAATAAAACATATTCTCATGGAATAATTTTTTGCCTGGTGTCTTGTAGATAAACTGTGGATATAAACCCATTTTGAAAACTACTTTGCCATCTGCCCCAATATTTCTTTAATTTATCTGATGGTATGGGCCCCATTCTGCCCTCCTACAAACCTCATGTCACTTCCCTCTAGAATAAACTGCCACTGATGTTCTGAGGGACTACAGATTCTTTGATGGAGATTTAAAAACCATCATCACCTGAACACTGTCTTCCCCTACCTGCTGAAAGTGGGATCTGGGTGTTGGTGTCCCACAGGTTGTCCCCAAGCCTGTCCCAGGAGTCTGGTTCCCTGTCACTGACCCCAGGAGCTGGACAGTCTTCAGTGAATGTTCCCACAGCTTCAACATCTGAAACCCAAAACTTCCCTCTCTGAACGTGTCCTGTATCTACCAGTGAGAGCAGAGCTCTTGTTTTACCCCATCCCCATCAAAACATTCCTGGTGACTCCCTGCAGCACCTCAGCTCACGGGGAGATAACTTTGTTTTGTTGTTTTCCTCAAAACTTCAGAGCTGCAAAGGCCGTCAGAGCACTTAAAATGTGCCCTAATTTCAGGTGCAGCTTCAAGTGTTCATCCTTCAGCCTGATAACACTGCAAATGGTGCAACAAAGCAAGGGAAAGAGGCTCATTTCTCTCTGGAGATCTGAGTGACACCAGAGAGCCCTGGAGTTGCTGCAGGGGCTGCTCAGAGCATGTTTTGGCTGGAAAGATTTTTCATGGAATCATAGAATGGCTTGGGTTGGAGGGGACCTTAAAGACCATCCAGTTCCACCCCCTGCCATGGGCAGGGACACCTTCCACTAGCCCAGGCTGCTCCAAGCCCCGTCCAACCTGGCCTTGGACACTTCCGGGGATGGGGCAGCCACAGCTTCTCTGGGCAACCTGTGCCAGTGTGTCCCAGTTTTGGCCAGGTCAGAGTTAATTTTGTTTTCAGTAGCTGAGTGGGCCTGGCTGTGGGGGTGTTGAGGAGGTTGTTCTATACCATCCCACCTCCTTTGCCAGGGGCAGGGGAGAGGGACTCTGTCTGTTCCTTCTTGGGGAGAGAAAGCGTGATGGGTGAAATTATTGCTGCAGACATTCCATGCAAATCATTTCCTTGTCTTATATCTTTTCTTATTAATATTGTTGCTGTTAGTGTTCATTTCTTTCTCTCGTTGTTGTTTCCAGGACATTGTTCTTATCTCAGCCCGGGATCTTTGCCTTTTGTGCTTCCAGCTGGAGTGGGAGTGCTGGTGTGGTTCCAGTGGGAGCACTAAACTGGGGAATATCATTCCTAAGGCCTCAGGACACAGGGCCTCACCACCCACACAGGGAAGAATTTTTCCATATATCTCGCCTCAGTTTCCCCTCTCTCAGTGTGAAGCCATTCCCCCTTGTCCCATCACTCCAGTTCCTGTTGAACAGCCCCTCTCCAGCTTCCCTGGAGCCCCTTCAGACCCTGGAAGGTGCTGTGAGGTCTCCACACCACCTTCTCTTCTCCAGGCTGGACACCCCCAGCTCTCCCAGCCTGTCTCCATAGGGGAGGTGCTCCAGGCCTCTTACCAACTTCATGGCCTCCTCCGGACTCGCTCCAACAGTTCCACAACCTTCTTATGTTGGGGGCACCAGACCTGTGGTCTCACCTGAGCAGAGCAGGGGAGCAGAATCACCTCCTCTGACCTGCTGCCCACCCTCCTTTTGATGCAGCCCAGGATTTATTTGGCTTTGGGCTGCATCATCTTTTCCCCAGGATGCCCAAACAGCTCAGAACACAAAGTTATCTGGGAACTGATGAACTTTCTGGCTGTGAAGCTGAAGAAAAACACACTCAGGTAAGAAACTCTTCTGTGTGTCTCACCTCGTGGGTGCTTTCAGGTGACTCTTGCAGGAACCCCTGTGGATAATTTGTGTGCATCTTCTTCTTTCTTCCTTTGATGGGCAAGTGTTTGTTTTCTTATTTTCCAGCCCAAGTGAGGAGAAATGGAAGATGCCTGAAGCAACAGTTTTCCAGGTCATAAGGAAGCCAATCAGAGA
>NW_020920906.1:0-957 GCF_003984885.1 Neopelma chrysocephalum
ACAGAATACGCTGAGTTGGAAGGGACCCACAAGGAACATCAAGTCCCACCCTTAGCCCTGCACAGGACCATCCCCAAGAGTCACACCATGTGCCCCAGACTATCGTTCAAATGGTTCTTGAACTCTGTCAGGCTTGGTACTGTGACCTGGGGAGCCTGTTCCAGTGCCCAACCACTCCCTGGGTGAAGGACTTTTTCTAATATGCAAACTAAACCTCCCCTGACACAACTTCAGGCCATTCCCTTGGGTTCTGTCACTGGTCACCACAGAGAAGAGATCAGTACCTGCCCCCCCTCTTCCCCTCACAAGGAAGTTGTAACTGCAATGAGGTCTCCCCTCAGTCTCCTCCAGGCTGAACAGACCAAGTGCCCTCAGCTGCTCCTCACACGGCTTCCCCTCAAGGCCCTTCACCATCTTCGTTGCCCTCCTTTGGATGCTCTCTAAGAGCTTTATATCTTTCTTATATTGTGGTGCCCAAAACTGCACACAACATTCAAGGTGAGGTTGCACCAGTGCAGAGCAGAGCGGGACAATCCCCTCCCTTGACTGGCTGGCGATGCTTGGCCTGATGCCTCCCAGGACACGGTTGGCCCTCCTGGCTGCCAAGGCACTGCTGACTCATATTCAACTTGCCATCAACCGGGACCCCCAGGTCCCTTTCCATGGCACTGCTTTCCAGCATCTCATTCCCCAGTCTGTATGAACAGCTCGGGTTGCCCCATCCAAGGTGCAGAATCTGGCACTTTTCCTTGTTGAACTTCATATGGTTGGTGATTGCCCAGTGCTCTAATTTGCTGAGCTCTCTCTGCAGGGCCTCCCTGCCTTTGAGGGAGTCAACAGCTCCTCCCAGTTTCATGTCATTTGCAAACTTGCTCACTATCCCCTCCAGTCCTGTGCCAAGTAATTTAGGAAGATGTTGAAGAGCACTGGGCCTAAGATGGAGCCCTGTGGAACCCC
>NW_020920907.1:0-122 GCF_003984885.1 Neopelma chrysocephalum
TATCACCTCCTTCCTGGGACATCACATCCTCCCCTGTGACATCACAGCCCCCACAACATCACATCTCCCCATGAAATCACACCTCCCCTGTGACATCACATCCTTCCTGTAACATCACATCT
>NW_020920907.1:132-3640 GCF_003984885.1 Neopelma chrysocephalum
ACATCACATCCTTCCTGTAACATCACATCTCTCCTCTGATATAATATTATCCCTGTGACATCACATCTCCACGTGACATCACAGCTTGCCTGTGACATCACATCCTCCCTGTGACATCACATCCTCCCCTGTGACATGACACCTCTCCAGTGAGATCACATCCTTGTTGTGACATCAAGGCTCCTCTATGACTTCATGTTCATCATATGACATAACATCTCTCCTGTGATATCATATCATAGCATCCCTGTGACATCACATCCTCCATGTGACATCACAGCTTGCCTGTGACATCACAGCTTGCCTGTGACATCACAGCTTCCTGTGATGTCACATCCGTGTTCTGTCATCACATCTCCCCTATGAAACACACCCTTCCTGTGACATCGCATATCCCCTATGATGTCACATCCATCATATGACATCACATCCTTCTTGTGACATCAGGTCCTCCCATGTGACATCAAACCTCCCTGTGACATCACACCTGCCCTGTGACATCACACGTACCTGTGACATCACATCTCCCCTATTATGTCACAATCATCCTCTGACATCACACTTCTCCTGTGTATCATATCATCCCTGTGAGGTCACGTCCCCCTGTGAAATCACATCCTCCCCATGACATCACAGCTCCCTTGTGATATTACACCTCTCCTGTGACATCACATTCTCTCCTGTGACATCACCTCCTCCTGTGACATTACATCCTTCTGGTGACATCCCATCCTCCCCTGTGGCATCAGACCCGCCCTACAACATCACACCTCCCCTACGACATCAAGGCTCCTCTATGACTTCACGTTCATCATATGACAACACATCTCTCCTGTGACATCACATCCTCCCTGTGACATCACATCCTTCCTGTGACAACACATCTCTCGTCTGATGGATGTGACATCATAGGAGATAAGCGATGTCAAAGGAAGGGTGTGTTTCATAGGGGAGATGTGATGTCACAGGAAAGACGTGATGTCACAGGAAAGACGTGATGTCACAGGGAAGGTGTGATTTCAAATGGAGGATGTGATGTCACAGGGATGATGTGATGTCACAGGGATGATATGATGTCACAGGAAAGATGTTATATCATATGATGAATGTTAAGTCATAGAGGAGCCTTGATGTCGTAGGGGGGGTGTGATGTCGTAGGGCGGGTGTGATGACACAGGGGAGGACATGATGTCACCAGAAGGATGTAATGTGACAGGAAGGTTGTGATGTCAGAGGGGAGATGTGATGTCATATGATGGATGTGACATGATAGAGGATATGCGATGACACAGGAAGGGTGTGTTTCATAGGGGAGATGTGATGTCACAACAAGGATGTGATGTCACAGGAAGGACGTGATGTCACAGGGAGGATGTGATGTCACAGGGCAGGTGTGATGTCACAGGTGTGATGTCACAAGGAGGTGTGATGTCACTGGGAGGACATGATGTCACAAGAAGAATATGATGTCACAGGGTGGACATGATGTCACAGAGATGATATGAGATGACAGGAGACGTGTGATGTCATAGGATGGATGTGACATGATAGGGGAGATGCGATGTCACAGGTAGGTGTGATGTCACAGGGGAGGACGTGACGTCCCAGGAAGGATGTTATATCACAGGGATGATATGAGATCACAGGGAGGTGTGATGTCACTAGAAGAATGTGATGTCAGAGGGGAGGATGTGACATCCCAGGGATGATATGACATCAGAGGAGAGATGTGATGTCACAGGAAGGATGTGATGTCACGGGGAGGATGTGATGTCACATGGAGGATGTGATGTCACAGGGATGCTATGATATCACAGGAGAGATATTATGTCATATGATGAATGTGAAGTCATAAAGGAGCCTTGATCTCACAACAAGGATGTGATCTCACAGGATAGGTGTGATGTCACAGGGGAGGATGTGATGTCACAGGAGAGAATGTGATGTCACAGGAGGCGTTATATCACAGAGATTATATGATACACAGGAGAAGTGTGATGTCATACGATGATTGTGACATAATAGGGGAGATGTGATGTCACAATGGAGGTGTGACATCATAGGCAAGATGTGATGTCACAGGTAGGTGTGATGTCACAGGGGAGGACGTGATGTCCCAGGAAGGATGTGATATCCCAGGGATGATATGAGATCACAGGGAGGTGTGATGTCACAAGAAGAATGTCATAGTGGTGATGTCATGTCACAGGAGTAGGGTGTGACGTCACAGGGATGATATGATATACCAGGAGAGATGTGATGTCATATGATGGATGTGACGTCATAGGGGAGATTTGATGTCTCAGGAAGGATGTGATGTCACAGGAGAGGTGTGATGTCACAAGGGAGCTGTGATGTCATATGATGGATGTGACATCATAAGGGAGCTGTGATATTACGGGGAGGATGTGATGTCACAGGGAGGATGTGATGTCATGGGGAGGATGTGATGTCATGGGGAGGTATGATGTCGTAGGGGGTGTGATGTCAGGGGAGGCTGTGATGTCACCAGAAGGATGGAATGTGACAGGAAGGTTGTGATGTCAGAGGGGAGATATGATGTCACAGGGAGAATGTGATGTCATATGATGGATGTGATATCATAGCGGGATATGCGATGTCACAGGAAAGGTGTGTTTCATAGGGGAGATGTGATGTCACAACAAGGATGTGATGTCACAGGAAGGATGTGATGTCAAAGGGAGGATGTGATGTCACAGGGAGGACGTGATGTCACAGAGATGATATGATATAACAGGAGACGTGTGATGTCATATATTGGATGTGACATCATAGGGGAGATGTGATGTCACAAGCGAGCACGGGATGTCCCAGGGATGATATGAGATCAGAGGAGAGATGTGATGTCACAGGAAGGATGTGATGTCACAAGGTAGCTGTGATGTCATGGGGAGGTGTGATGTCGTGGGGGGTGTGAGATGTCACAGGGGAGGACGTAATGTCACCAGAAGGATGTGATGTCATATGATGGATGTGACATCAAAGGAGATATGCGATGTCACACCTATCCTGTGATATCATCAAATCCCTGTGATGTCATGTCCTCCCCCGTGACATCATATCATCCCTGTGACACCACATATCCCCTATGACATCACACCTCCCCATGACATCGCAGCTCACCTGTGACATCACATCCTTGTTGTGACATCACATCCTTGTTGTGACATCACATCTCCCTTGTGATATCACATCCTTGTTGTCACATCAAGGCTTCTTTATGATGTCACATCCATCATATGACACCACATCTCCTCTGTGACATCACACCCAGTGACATCCAGATCCATCACAAGGCTTTGTGTGTGTGTGAGACAGGCAGAACCACAAATGCCTGCACAGCCCAGAGCAGTCAGTGTGGTGCTGTGCTTGCTGCTGCAGAGACCCCCAGGGAACAAACCCAGGCAGTATTTGGGGGGGGGGTGTCCCTAAGGAGGACTCTTGCCTTATTATTGCTTATTATTTGTAATATCTTATAGATCTATCA
>NW_020920908.1:0-2248 GCF_003984885.1 Neopelma chrysocephalum
GGGCTAATTAGAGGCTCTCCCCGGCTTTTCCAGGAGGATCCACAGGCTTTGGCTCCGCACCAGGATTAAGGAAAAGCCGCTGCCGGGTTTGGCTTCGGCTCCTTCCTCCAGCCCCCCCATTCCCAGGCTCGTTTCCCAAGCCCAGGGATTCTTCCCTGCTCCCAAAATATTCCCTCTGCTCCCTGTGCAATAAGTGGGACACATCCCACATCCTTGTGGGATCTGCCTGAAATTTTGGGGGATTTTTAGGTGGATTTTTAGGTGGATTTTTTCCCCCTCTCCCGAGTTTGGCAGCCCCGGATTCCCGGGCTGGAATTCCTGGAGCTTCGTCCTTAGGGAGCCAAAACCATCCAGCTTCCAGAGGGGCCGTTCCCTGTTGTCCTGGGTCGGAATTCCATGGGATTCTGGGATGGGATGGAGCTCCCTGAGTCCCCCCTGGCCCATCTTAGCGCCGTGATGGGAACAAATCCCTCCAAAACGGGACGAACCCCCCCTTGTCCGAGGTGGAATCCGGGAATTCCGACACCATTCCCGCCGGGATCCCATCCCAGCGCTCGCTTCCAAGGGGTCTCCTCCTTGGGAAGGAGGATCCAGGCTGGGAGAGCTGCGATGAAGCACTTTATGGCGAGCAGAAAACCACTTTAATTTTAATTTTTAAATTTTAAATTTTAAATTTTAATTTTTAATTAAATTTTTCCCCCCAAATCCCTTTTTTTTTTTTTTCTGCCGGATCGGGCGGAGCCGGAGGGGAAAAAATTCCCAAGATCCCGCTCTTCCCATCCCGGTTTTTTTCAGTGTTTCAAATCCCAGAAATGTGAAGCTCAGGGAAAGCCCTCGAGGTTTTTTGGTGTGGGATTCATGGATGGGAATTTTAGGGAATAGTTCAGGTTGGGAAGGGCTTCCCGAGGCTTTTTATTCCAACCTTTTTGTTGGATCTTTCCAGGAAAAGCTTCTCCCGCCCAACTGACGGATAAACCGGGATTGGGAAAGCGCAGCCGGGGTGAAAAACTCCCGTTTTGGGTCAAAAATCTGATTATTAAGTTGCTTTTTTAACACTGGTGAAGCAATAAATCCCAAATTTCCGGCGTGAAAGCCAAAAAAATTCCTTGGACAACCGAGAATAAAATTCCAGGATCCTCTTCGTGTCTTTGGGTTTTTTTTTCCTCCCTCTCTGTGAAGTCCTAAAGTTCCGTTTTTTGGTTTAAAGCTCTTTTAAAATAGGTTTTAAATTTCTTTATGTTAAATCTTCTTCATTTTAAATCTCTTCATTTTTAATCTCTTTATTTTAAATAGATTTTAAATCTCTTCATTTTAAATTGATTTTAAATCTCTTCATTTTAAATTTATTTTAAATCTCTTTATGTTAAATTTATTTTAAATCTCTTCATTTTAAATTTATTTGAAATCTCTTTATTTTAAATCTCTTCATTTTCAATTGATTTTAAAACTCTTTGTGTTAAATTTCTTTCTTTTAAATCTCTTTATTTTAAATCCATTTTAAATCTCTTTATGTTAAATTTATTTTAAATCTCTTTATTTTAAATTGATGTTAAATCTCTTTATTTTAAATTGATTTTAAAACTCTTTGTGTTAAATTTCTTTCTTTTAAATATATTTATTTTAATATCTTCATTTTAAATTGATTTTAAATCTCTTTATTTTAAATTGATTTTAAAACTCTTCATGTTAAATTTCTTTCTTTTAAATCTCTTTCTTTTAAATCTCTTCCTTTTAAATTGATTTTAAATCTCTTTATTTTAAATTCCTTCATTTTAAATCTCTTTATTTTATTTTAAATCTCTTCATTTTAAATTGATTTTAAATCTCTTTATTTTAAATTCCTTCATTTTAAATCTCTTTATTTTAAATTTATTTTAAATCTCTTCATTTTAAATTGATTTTAAATCTCTTTATTTTAAATTTCTTCATTTTAAATCTCTTTATTTTAAATTTATTTTAAATATCTTCATTTTAAATTGATTTTAAATATCTTTATGTTAAATTTTTCTTTTAAATCTCATTATTTTAAATCTCTTCATTTTAAATCTCTTCATTTTAAATTGATTTTGAATCTCTTTGTGTTAAATTTCTTTCTTTTAAATCTCTTTATTTTAAATCTCTTTATTTTAGATTGATTTTAAAACTCTTCATGTTAAATTTCTTTTTTTAAATCTCTTCATTTTAAATCTCTTTATTTTAAATTGATTTTAAAACTCTTTATGTTAAATTTCTTTCTTTTAAATCTCTT
>NW_020920908.1:2258-5480 GCF_003984885.1 Neopelma chrysocephalum
TTGATTTTAAAACTCTTTATGTTAAATTTCTTTCTTTTAAATCTCTTTATTTTAAATTGATTTTAAATCTCTTCATTTTAAATTGATTTTAAATCTCTTTACGTTAAATTTCTTTCTTTTAAATATCTTTATTTTAAATTCCTTCATTTTAAATTTCTTTCTTTTAAATCTCTTCATTTTAAATCTCTTCATTTTAAATTGATTTTAAGTCTCTTCATGTTAAATTTCTTTCTTTTAAATCTCCTCATTTTAAATCTCTTCATTTTAAATTGATTTTAAATCTCTTTACATTAAATCTCTTTTAAATATCTTTATTTTAAATCTCTTCATTTTAAATTCCATTATTTTAAACGCCTTTATTTTAAATTCCTTTGCTTTAAATTCTTTTATTTTAAATTCTTTTACTTCAAATCTCATTTGAAAATTCCTTTATTTTAAATGTCTCTATTTTAAATTCTTTATTTAAAATCTATTTTAAATTTCTTTATTTTAAATTTATTTGAAATCTATTTTACGTCTTTATTTTGAATTTCTTTACTTTAAATCTCCTTATTTTAAATCTCTTTCTTTTAAAATCTTTTTCTTTTAAATTTCTTTATTTTAAACTCCTTTATTTTAAATTCCTTTAGTTAAAATCTCTTTAAATTTCTTTATTTTAAAATCCTTTATTTTAAGTTCCTTTAAGTCTTTCTTTAAATATCTTTATTTTAAATATCTTTATTTTAAATTTCTTTTTAAAAAATCTATTTAAAATTTATTTAAACTCTCGTTATTTTAAATCTCTTTATTTTAAGTCTCTTTATTTTAAATTCCTTTATTTTAAATTTCTTTACTTTAAATCTCCTCATTTTAAATTTCTTTCTCTTAAATTGCTTTCCTTTAAATTTCTTTCTTTTAAATTCCTTTCTTTTATATTTATTTATTTATTTGAAATCCCTTTATTTGAAATCTCTTTAAATTTCTTTCTTTAAAATCTATTTAAAATCTCTTTCTTTTAAATCTCTTTCTTTTAAATTCCTTTCTTCTAAATTCCTTTCTTTTATATTTATTTATTTGAAATCTCTTTCTTCTAGATTTCTTTCTTTAAAATCTATTTAAAATCTCTTTCTTTTTAAGTGTCTCTATTTTAAATTTCTTTTTTAAAAATCCACTTTATTTTATTTTAAATCTCTTTCTTTTAAGTTTATTTTAAATTCCTTTGTTTTAAATTTATTTTAAATCTCTTTCTTTTAAATTCCTTTGTTTTAAATCTCTTTCTTTTAAATTCCTTTGTTTTAAATCTCTTTATTTTAGATTTCTTTCTTTTAAATCTCTTTCTTTTAAATTCCTTTGTTTTAAATTCCTTTATATTAAATCTTTCTTTTAAATCTCTTTTAAATCTTTCTTTTAAATCTCTTTCTTTTAAATTCCTTTATTTTAAATTCCTTTATATTAAATCTTTCTTTTATATTTATTTATTTTTTGTTATTATTTTATTACAATATTTATTATATTTATTTATTTGAAATCTCTTTATTTTTAAATATCTTTTAAAAGACAAAAGGTTTTGGGTTCCCTCGACATCCAGGCTGCGATTCCTGTGGCCATTGGCATTATCCTTGTGGGAATTCCGGCCTGGAAAACCGGGAATCGCCGCGGGCGTCTCCAATTTAGGATGGAAACAGGAAATTTGGGAGAGAAAACGGGAAGTTTGGGAATTCAACCGAGGAATTTTGGGAATAACTTTGCTCCAGAGGTCAGGTTTGGGTTCCCTGATCCATGAATTGTTGGGAATGCCTCCCGTTATTCCTCCTGGAATTTTTAGGGATCTCTCCTGGGTGATGTCCCCTCTGAAGATCTCCTGGAATTTTTTGGGATCTCTTCCTGGTGATGTCCCCCCTGAAGATCTCCTGGAATTCTCAGGGATCTCTCCCAGTGATTTCCCCTCTGAAGATCTCCTGGAATTCTCAGGGATCTGTCCTGGTGATGTCCCCTCTGAAAATCTCCTGGAATTTTTTGGGATCTCTCCCAGGTGATGTCACCTCTAAAGATCTCCTGGAATTTTTTGGGATCTCTCCTGGGTGATGTCACCTCTAAAGATCTCCAGAGGAGCTGATAACCTGGAATTCTCAGGGATTTGTCCTGGTGATGTCCCCTCTGAAAATCTCCTGGAATTTTTCAGGATCTCTCCCAGGTGATGTGCCCTCTGAAAATCTCCTGGAATTTTTAGGGATCTCTCCCAGTGATGTTCCCTCTGAAGATCTCCTGGAATTTTTTGGGATCTCTCCTGGTGATGTCCCCCCTGAAGATCTCCTGGAATTTTTCAGGATCTGTCCTGGTGATGTCCCCTCTGAAGATCTGGAATTCTCAGGGATCTCTCCCAGGTGATGTCCCCTCTGAAGATCTCCTGGAATTTTCAGGGATCTCTCCTGGGTGATGTCACCTCTAAAGATCTCCAGAGGGCCTGATCTGGAATTTTTAGGGATCTGTCCTGGTGATTTCCCCTCTGAAGGTCTCCTGGAATTCTCAGGGATCTCTCCTGGTGATGTCCCCCCTAAAGATCTCCTGGAATTCTCAGAGATCTCTCCTGGGTGATGTCACCTCTAAAGATCTCCTGGAATTTTCAGGGATCTCTCCCAGTGATGTGCCCTCTGAAAATCTCTTGGAATTTTTCGGGATCTCTCCTGGGTGATGTCACCTCTGAAGATCTCCAGAGGAGCTGATCTCCCGGAATTTTTCAGGATCTCTCCCGGGTGATGTGTCCTCTGAAAATCTCCTGGAATTTTTTGGGATCTCTCCCAGGTGATGTCCCCTCTGAAGATCTCCAGAGGAGCTGATATCCTGGAATTCTCAGGGATTTGTCCTGGTGATGTCCCCCCTGAAGATCTCCTGGAATTCTCAGGGATCTGTCCTGGTGATGTCCCCTCTGAAGATCTCCTGGAATTTTTCAGGATCTCTCCTGGTGATGTCCCCTCTAAAGATTTCCTGGAATTTTCAGGGATCTCTCCCAGGTGATGTCCCCTCTGAAGATGTGGAATTTTTCGGGATCTCTCCTGGGTGATGTCCCCTCTGAAGATCTCCTGGAATTCTCAGGGATCTCTCCCTGGTGATGTCCCCTCTGAAGATCTCCTGGAATTTTCAGGGATCTCTCCCAGTGATGTGCCCTCTGAAAATCTCTTGGAATTTTTCGGGATCTCTCCTGGGTGATGTCACCTCTGAAGATCTCCAGAGGAACTGATCTCC
>NW_020920909.1:0-550 GCF_003984885.1 Neopelma chrysocephalum
CCTTTTCCAAGCCCTCTCCTGCCATCTCTCCCCTCAATTTCTTGGGAGGAGAAGGGACTTCCACAGCAATGTGTTCACCCCGACGTGCCCCAGACCGATGGATTCCGAGGCCGATGGATCCCGGCCTGTTTCCCACGGGCTGGGGGCAATCCCAGAGCGATCCAGCAGGGTGATGGAGGGGTCATTCCCGGTTTTTTCCCCGGCAGTGAACGTGGTGGAGGCCCTGCAGGAGTTCTGGCAGATGAAGGCGTCGCGCGGGGCCGACCTTCGCCACGGGGCGCTGGTGCTCTACGAGATGGTGCCCGCCGGGAGCCCCCCCTACGTCTGCTACGTCACCCTGCCCGGGGGCAGCTGCTTCGGCAGCTTCCAGGTATTCCCAGATATTCCCTGGGGTGGGTGTTCCCTTGCCTGCCAACCCCTTCCCAAATATTCCCTGGGGTGGGTGTTCCCCTGCCCGCCAACCCCTTCTCAAATATTCCCCCGGGGTGGGTGTTACCCCCTGCCCCTTTGAGGCCCGGGAGGCTCTGGTGCTGAACCTCTGAGTTTAATC
>NW_020920909.1:560-678 GCF_003984885.1 Neopelma chrysocephalum
CCCTTTGAGGCCCGGGAGGCTCTGGTGCTGAACCTCTGAGTTTAATCCCAAATTCCCCTGTTTCCAGCAGGATATGGGTGATCCCTGAGGGATCCAGCAGGGTGGGGGGACCTCCACA
>NW_020920910.1:0-1866 GCF_003984885.1 Neopelma chrysocephalum
ACCTGCTCCAGGTACTTGGCCAGGGGGGCCAAGGGCTTCCCAAAAACCTGTCCCCCCAGCCCCTGGGAAGGTCACCTGTCCCCCCAGGTGAGCTCACCTGGTCCAAGTATTCGACCTGGATCTTGTACTCAAACCTGTGCCCTGTGCCCTCCCAGACCCTGGGGGGGTCACCTGTCCCCTGTCCCCCTGGTGACTTCACCTGGTCCAGGTACTTGGCCTGGGTCTTGTACCCAAACCTGTGTCCCCCCAGACCCTAGTGAGGTCCCCTGTCCCCCCAGGTGAGCTCACCTGGTCCAGGCACTTGGCCTGGACCTTGTGCCCAAGCCTGTCCCCTCCCAGCCCCTTCTGAGGTCACCTGTCCCCTGTCCCCCCCAGGAGAACTCACCTGGTCCAAGTACTCGACCTGGATCTTGTAATCAAACCTGTCCCCCCCTGCAGCCCCTGCTGAGGTTACCTGTCCTCTGTAGCCTCTGGAGAGGTCACCTGTCCCCTGTCCCCCCCAGATGAGCTCACCTGGTCCAGGTACTTGGCCTGGATCTTGTGCCTAAACCTGTGTCCCCCCAGTCCCTGGGGAGGTCACCTGTCCCCTCTCAGCCCCTGGTGAGGTCACCTGTCCCCTGTCCCCCCCAGGTGAGCTCACCTGGTCCAGGTACTCGGCCTGGATCTTGTGCCTAAACCTGTGTCCCCCCAGTCCCTGGGGAGGTCACCTGTCCCCTCTCAGCCCCTGGTGAGGTTACCTGTCTCCTGTCCCCTTCCAGCCCCTAGTGAGGTCACCTGTCCCCCCAGATGAGCTCACCAGGTACTTGGCCTGGATCTTGTACCCAAACCTGTCCCCTCCCAGACCCCGGGGAGGTCACCTGTCCCCTGTCCCCCCCAGGTGAGCTCACCTGGTCCAAGTACTTGACCTACATCTTGTGCCCAAACCTGTGTCCCCCCAGCCCCTGCTGAGGTCACCTGTCCCCCCAGGTGAGCGTTACCTGCTCCAGGTACTTGGCCTGGAGTGCCAAGGTCCCCCAGTCCCTGGGGAGGTCCCCTGTCCCCCCAGGTGAGCTCACCTGGTCCAGGTACTTGGCCTGGATCTTGTGCCCAAACCTGTCCCCTCCCAGCCCCTGGGGAGGTCACCTGTCCCCTGCTCCCCCCAGATGAGCTCACCTGCTCCAGGTACTTGGCCTGGATCTTGTGCCCAAACCTGTGTCCCCCCAGTCCCTGGGGAGGTCACCTGTCCCCAGGTGAGCTCACCTGGTCCAGGTACTCGACCAGGGGTGCCAAGAGCTCCCCAAACCTGTCTCCTGCCCCCATCCAGGTGAGGGTTACCTGGTCCAAGTACTTGGCCTGGATCTTGTGCCCAAACCTGTGTCCCCCCAGCCCCTGCTGAGGTCACTTGTCCCCTGTCCCCCCCAGGTGAGCTCACCTGGTCCAGGTACTCGACCTGAATCTTGTGCACAAACCTGTCCCCTTCCAGCCCCTGGGAAGGTCACCTGTCCCTCTCAGGTGAGGGTTACCCGCTCCAGGTACTTGGTCTGGATCTTGTGCCCAAGCCTGTCCCTCCCAGCCCCTGGGGAGGTCACCTGTCCCCTGTCTCCCTCAGACCCTGGTGAGGTCACTTGTCCCCTGACCCTTCCAGCCCCTGGGGAGGTCACCTGTCCCCTGTCCCCCCCAGGTGAGCTCACCTGGTCCAGGTACTTGGCCTGGATCTTGTGTCGAGCCTCGCACATGCGGCAGGGCCGCAGGGGGTCGGGGAACACGAGCTGGTTCACCACGATGTTGTGGGTGTCGATGCGGCACTTGGCCAGTTCCTGGATCAGACGCTCCGTCTCGTACAGGGACAGGAACTCGGCGATGCACACGCAGATAAACGTGGTTTGT
>NW_020920910.1:1876-2729 GCF_003984885.1 Neopelma chrysocephalum
ATGCACACGCAGATAAACGTGGTTTGTTCCTGAAACGGGGACAGGGAGAGTGATACAGGGACACAGGGACAGTGACACAGGGACACAGGGACAGGAACTTGGCGATGCACACACAGATAAAGGTGGTTTGTTCCTGAAATGGGGACAGGGACGGTGACACAGGGACAGGGACACAGGGACACAGGGACAGGGACACAGGGACACAGGGACAGTGACACAGACACAGGGACAGGGACACAGGGACAGGAACTCGGCGATGCACACACAGATAAAGGTGGTTTGTTCCTGAACAGGGACAGGGACACAGGGACACAGTGACACAGGGACAGTGACACAGAGACACACAGACAGGGACACAGGGACATAGGGACAGTGACACAGGGACACAGGGACAGGAACTCAGCGATGCACACACAGATAAAGGTGGTTTGTTCCTGAAACAGGGACAGGGATGGTGACACAGGGACAGGGACACAGGGACACAGGGACAGTGAGACAGGGACAGGAACTCGGCGATGCACACGCAGATAAACGTGGTTTGTTCCTGAAACAGGGACAGGGACAGTGACACAGGGACACAGGGACACGGGGACACAGGGACACGGGGACAGGGACACAGGGACACAGGGACAGGGACAGGGACACAAGGACACAGGGACACAGGGACACAGGGACAGGAACTCGGCGATGCACACACAGATAAAGATGGTTTGTTCCTGAAATGGGGACACAGTGACACAGTGACACAGGGACACAGTGACATGGCAGCACCAAGGACAAGGACACAGTGACATGGGGACACCCCAAAATGGTGACACAGCACCCAGGGCCGTGGGGACACACTGACATGGCA
>NW_020920911.1:0-323 GCF_003984885.1 Neopelma chrysocephalum
CACCTTCTAAGTTCTCCCACCTTCTGTTTGAACTTGCTTTTCTTTCTTTACACCCATTACAGCCTGACCTCTGTGTCTCACAGATGTGCACAGAGAAGCTCCCAGAGGTGTGACATAGGACCAAAAGGCTTCTTTGAGCTGTCAGAGCACTGCAGCAGCACACTGATAAGAAGGGACAATTAATAGGGGAGAAGTAAAGCAATTTTTCATCCACAGAATTTCAATGTAGAGCTGGGGCTTTCAGCAAGTGCATCAGTTTTCAAATGACACCCTCACCTGGAAGGTGGAGCCCAAGATTTCCTCCAAGGCTTTGGCACTCTCAG
>NW_020920912.1:0-439 GCF_003984885.1 Neopelma chrysocephalum
GTCAGTGCACTCAGGCCAGACATTTGAGGAGGGGGGTGTGAGGCATGTGATTGGAACCAACCCACCCAGCTTCCAGGCCTTCTGTGTGGAACATTTTCCATTGGAAAGCATCTCAGTGCTTGCTTGACACAAAGAACTGGAGCTGTGAGGCTGTGGGATGAACTTTCTCTGATCCTGGTGGCTGTGTTGTGTCAGGCAGAGATGGACCCAAGGGAAAGCTGGAGCTGCTGATTGGAACATGCCCAGTCTTTGGAATACACAAAGCTGCAGCTTCCAGCCCACCGATGGCGGGGCATGAGCTGTAACCACCATGTTCCACCATGGACTGCAGCCCAACGACCCCCCAAAACTCCCCTCAGAGGGGGTGAAGCTGAGCACGTGGCAGCCCCTTGGGAACAATCAGCAAAGCAACAGAGAGTGAAAAGCCTCCAGGCCCTGA
>NW_020920913.1:0-877 GCF_003984885.1 Neopelma chrysocephalum
GTATATAGTGATCCCTATCCCAAGAAGGTCTCCATAGGCACACTATACAGACACCCACCTCCCCACATTATACTGGGGCCCCATCCCCCACTATATCCCATTATGTCCCCCATTATATCCCATTACCATTCTATAAGTGCTATAGGTGCCCCCACCGCACAGGGGGTCCTGTTATCACTGTATAAGGTGATCCCCATCCCATGGAGGTCTCCATAGGGACAATATACAGGAGCCCACCTCCCCCTGTTATACTGCAGTTCAGATCCCCCATTATACACAGGGACCCCATCCCATTACCATTCTATAGGTGCCCCCCATTCTATAGGTGTTCTCATCGTACAGAGTCCTGTTATAACAGGGGGGCTGTATACACAGGGATCCCCATCACATGGATGTCTCCATAGGGACACTCTTCGGGAACCCACCTCCCCCTTTATACTGGGGTCCTGATCCCCTGTTATACACAGGGATCCCATCCCGTTACCATTCTATAGATGCCCCCCATTCTATAGGTGTTCTCATTGCACAGGGGGTCCTGTTATAACGGTGGGGCTGAATATAATGATCCCCACCTCATGGAGGTCTCCATAGGCACACTATACAGAAGCCCACCTCCCCACATTATACTGGGGCCCTGATCTCCCATTATATCCCACTATATCCCATTACCATCCTGTGGGTGCTCCCCATTCCCCAGGTGCCTCCACTGCACACGGGGTCCTGTTATCACTGTATATACTGATCTCCATCCCATGGAGGTCCCCACAGGGGGACTCTACACCAGCCCACCTCCTCCCGTTACACTGGGGTCCTGATGCCCCCTTATATCCCATTATATCCCACTATATCCCATTACCATTCTGTAGGTGCTCCCCCA
>NW_020920914.1:0-515 GCF_003984885.1 Neopelma chrysocephalum
GTGCCCTGGGAGCATCCGAGGGGTGGGGGGCACACGTGGGCACACAGCCCCCCCCCCACTGGCAGCACGGGGACCCCCCTCTGCATGCGAAGGGACCCCAGAGCTGGGCGGGAGGGGGGCTCCGTGCGTGGATGGGTGTCCCTGTCCCCTGGGTGTCCCCGTCCTGGTGTCCCTCCCGTGGCTGTGTCCTCCCCGTGGCTGCCACTCGTGTCGGTGTCCCACGTGCGCTGAGTCCGCCGTGGTTTGGTCCACTCCTCGTTTCCAAGCCCCTTTGTGCCCACCCCTGCTGTGTCCCCGCCGTATTCCCCCGTGTCCCCCCGTGTCCCCCCGTGTCCCTCCCGTGTCCCTCTGTGTCCCGCCGTGTCCGTGTTCGCCCCCTGGTGTCCAAGTCCCTCCATGTCCACCCACCCACATCCGTGTCCGTGTGTCAGTGTCCGTGCACACTCACGTCCGTGTCCCTCCCTTGTGTCCGTGTCCCCCCTTGTGCCCGTGTCCCCCCCTTGTGCCCGTGTCCC
>NW_020920914.1:615-1657 GCF_003984885.1 Neopelma chrysocephalum
TCAGTGTCCGTGCACACTCACGTCCGTGTCCCCCCTTGTGTCCGTGTCCCCCCTTGTGCCCGTGTCCCTCCCTTGTGTCCGTGTCCCTGTACGCCCGTCCCCTCACACGCGTCCACCCCCTCGTGTCCGTGTCCACCCTGTCGTCCGTGTCCTTCTGTGTCCCCTGCGTCCGTGCCCACCCCCATGTGACCGTGTCCCTCCCCGTCCACCCTCTCCCATCCGTGTCCCTCTGTGACCTCCGTGTCCAACCCCTCGTGTCGCCGCCCCTTTAAGTCACCCCCTCGTGCCCGTGTCCCCCCGTGTGTCCCCTCTCCTGTCGATGATGCCCCTCGTGTCCGAATCCCCGTGTGCCCACCCCCTTTCTGGGTCCCACGCACATCCATGTCCCTCCATGCCCACCCCCTCACGTCCGTGTCCCCTGTGTCACATCCGTGTCCCTCTGCATCCCATGTCCACCCCTTCATGTCCGCGTCCCTCCATGACCAACCTCCGTGACCGCGCCCTCCCTGTCACACACGTGTCCCCCTGTGACCCCTATGTCCGTGTCCACCCCCTCGTGCCCGCATCCCTCCACGACCCCCTCGTCCACGTCCACTCTGTCACATCCGTGTCCCCCGTGTCCAACCCCGCGCGTCCCCTGTGTCCGTGTCCAATTCCTCGTATCCGTGTCCCCCCATCCCATCCCTGTCCCTCTGTGTCCCCTCCGTCCGTGCCCAGCCCCTCGTGTCCGCGTTCCTCCACGACCCCCTGTCCGCGTCCCCCCGTCACACCGGCGTCCCCTGTGTCCAATTCCGCGTGTCCGTGTCCTCTGTGTCCGTGTCCACCCTGTCACACCCGCGCCCCTCCGTGTCCCCTCCGTCCGTACCCACCCCCTCGCGTCCGCATCCCTCCACAACCCCCTTGTCCACGTCCACCCTGTTACATCCGTGTCCCCCGTGTCCAACCCCGCGTGTCCCCTGTGTCCGTGTCCAGCCCCTCGTGTCCGTGTCCCCTGTGCCCGCGTCCACCCTGCCCGTGCCCCTCTGTGTCCCCTCCGTCCGTG
>NW_020920915.1:161-1337 GCF_003984885.1 Neopelma chrysocephalum
CCTCTGCCCCCCCCCTCCACGCCCCCCTTTCTGTCCCCTCGCCAGGTGACGTCCCCGTGGCCCCTGACGGTGTCCCCCCGCACGCTGCTCTTCCTGGCCACCTGGCCCTTCCTCACCCAGTGGCTGCTGCGCCGCTGGCAGGGCAGGAACAGGTGACCAAGAGGTGCCCACCACGGCCCCGCCGCCACCCCATCCTACCCCATCCATCCCGCTTGGCACCAGCCGGGGGAGCTCCGCGGACCCATCGCCTCACCAGCCACGGGGGCTCCGCGGGCGGGACCCACCCCGGGCGGGGGGAGCCCCCGAGAGCCACCAGCGCCACCACTGTCACTCAGGGCCAGCCCCGAGGGGAGCGGGGCCGGGATCGCTTGGGATCCACCCGGGATCCGGGGGGTCCCATCCACGCACAGCCGGACACCGCGGGGTGCTGGGGCACCATCCGAGCCTGCCTCGATTAAAGTTGCCTTTTCGGTGCAGCCCCGCTGCCTGTGCCCTGTGGGGGGAGGGGACGAGGCCCCGCGGCCTGGCCTGGCCTGGCCACACACTGTCCCCAAATGGTCACACGCTGTCCCCAAATGGTCACCCTCTCCAGCCGGGCCACCTGCTCTGGCCAGGCCACCCCACTGTCCCCCCACCGCCCCCTCCATATCAGAGGGCCCCGGTGGCAGCTGCCCCGGTCTGTCCCCAGTCTCCAGCCTCCCCCCCGGGCCGGGTCCCGTCCCCAGGCGAGGGGGGTGGCGGTGCCACCGCGGGGGCCCTGCGGTGCCACCAGGCCCCTGGGCCGGGGGGGCTGGGCAGGGCAGGTGACACAGACACGCAAACACCACCACCGTGTGTCCCACAGCGGGCCCCCCTGTCCCCCTGTTCTCCCTCGGCCCCCCCAAGGCCGTGGGGCCCCCCCAGCCCAGCCCCGCCCCCGGACGTGGGGCCCCAGGGGGGCATCGCCAGTGGGGGTGGCAGGACTGGGACTGGGTCCAGGGCCAGGACTGGGACAGGGACCGGGACGAGGCCCCGCTCCGCCTTATCCCCCCCCTCCCCCCAGGCTTTGGGAGCGCAGCCCCGCGCCGGCCCTGGAAAAAAAAAAAAAAGGGACGCGGCGCCTTTAAGAAGGGACTTCTTTCCGCTGAGGTTTGTTTACATCTCCCTCCGCCAGCTGCAACGATCGCCGCACCCATC
>NW_020920916.1:0-392 GCF_003984885.1 Neopelma chrysocephalum
TGACCCCAATGACCCCACAGAGACCCCAATGACCCCATGGAGACCCCAACGACCCCATGATGACCCCAACGACCCCATGATGACCCCAATGATCCCATGATGACCCCAATGACCCCACGCTGACCCCAATGACCCCGTGCTGACCCCAATGGCCCCGTTGTGACCCCACCTGGCAGGAGTCGGTGCCGCCGTGGGCGCGGTCGTTGCCGGCGCAGAGCATGTTGGGGGTGATGGCCCCGGGGTACAGTTGAGAGCACACCTGGTTGGGCCAGGTGAACACGACCCCACACTGCAGCACGTCCGGGAAGTACCCTGGGATGGGGGGGATAGGTGAGGGACAGGTGAGGGATGGATGGGACAGGTGGGACAGGTGGGGATGGGTGGGACAGGTG
>NW_020920916.1:402-667 GCF_003984885.1 Neopelma chrysocephalum
GTGGGACAGGTGGGGATGGGTGGGACAGGTGAGACACGTGGGACAGGCGAGACAGGTGAGGGACAGGTGAGGGACAGGTGAACACAACCCCGCACTGCAGCACGTCCGGGAAGTACCCTGGGACAGGTGAGACAGGTGAGGGACAGGTGAGGGATGGATGGGACAGGTGAGACAGGTGAGGGACAGATGGGACAGGTGGCACGGGTGAGGGACAGATGGGACAGGTGGGACAGGTGAGGGACAGATGGGACAGGTGGGACAGGTG
>NW_020920917.1:0-375 GCF_003984885.1 Neopelma chrysocephalum
ATTCTAACCTCGTGTTTGTGTTGTTTCTCTTTCAGGTTTTTTTTCACACTTTTAGCTTTAGAATAAAAAAACCCCAGCCGGGGGATTTTTTTTTTTTTTCCCTCGGCTGGGGTTTTTTTTCCTAGGTCCCGGCCGGTCTGCGAGGCGATGTTCATCGCCAAAGTTTGGGTGCAGACCGTCCTGGGACCCGGGTTTTGCCAGGCAGGCCGATTTTTGAGGCTCCCCGGGAACCCTGTTCCGGAGGCAGCGTTTTGAGAGTGTGCTGGTATTCTAACCTTTGTACTAACTTGTGTTGTAAGCTGTGTACTGTAACTGGTGTTGTAAGCTGTGTACTGTAACTGGTGTTGTAAGCTGTGTACTGTAACTGGTGTTGTA
>NW_020920917.1:475-3073 GCF_003984885.1 Neopelma chrysocephalum
GTGTACTGTAACTGGTGTTGTAAGCTGTGTAGTGTAACTGGTGTTGTAAGCTGTGTACTGTAACTGGTGTTGTAAGCTGTGTACTGTAACTGGTGTTGTAAGCTGTGTACTGTAACTGGTGTTGTAAGCTGTGTACTGTAACTGGTGTTGTAAGCTGTGTACTGTAACTGGTGTTGTAAGTTGTGTACTGTAACTGGTGTTGTAAGCTGTGTACTGTAACTGGTGTTGTAAGCTGTGTACTGTAACTGGTGTTGTAAGCTGTGTACTGTAACTGGTGTTGTAAGCTGTGTACTGTAACTGGTGTTGTAACCTGTGTACTGTAACTTGTGTACTGTCATGAGTTACAGTACACAGGTTACAAGTTACACTACAAGGTTGCAAGCAGTCATTCAATAAAGTTGTAATAAAGGTTTGGGGGTTTTTCCCCTCCTGGGGGGGTTTTCCCCCCTGTTTGGCTCCTGTCTTTATTTTCTATCATGTAGTCTCTTCTCTATTTCTCTTTTCTCTTAACTTCTTTCCATTTCTTGTCTTCATCTCTTTTCTCTCTTCTCTTGCTGTTATTTCTCTTAGTGTCTTTGCTTTTATTTTCCTTTTATTTCTCTTAGTCTCTCTTTGCTTTTATTTTGCTTTTATTTTGCTTTTATTTCTCTCAGTCTCTCTTTGCTTTTATTTTGCTTTTATTTTGCTTTTATTTCTCTTAGTCTCTTTTTCTCTTCGCTTTTATTTCTTGTAGCTTAGTTTAAAAAAGCAGCAGTACGGGGACTGGCTTGGTCCCGGGGAGTAAATCTTTAATTGAAATTTAAATTTTTAATTAAATTAAATTTTGATTTACTCCCCGGGACCAACCCAGTCCCCGTACTGCTGCACCATACTTATTATTTTTATTCTTTTATATACTATAAATATATACAGTATATACACACTAATTACTCGCCACCACATAAATGAGTACATATACGAGGCCCTAATTACTTAATTACCTTCTAATTGGTTAATTAATTAATGACTTAATTGGTTAATTAGATAATTAATTTTTCTTCGCCACACCGTAGCAATCACCCAAACGTAACAAAAAGAACCACCCACATATCAAAACCACCACCCACTCATTACCACGTCATAAGCACCACCCCCTCATAACCACAACCCACACATTATCTCACCATAATCACCACCCCCACCCCCTCATTACAACATCACAAGCACAACCCCCGCATTACCACACCACAAGCACCACCCCCTCATTACCACATCATTACCACACCCCCTCAATACCAAAGCATTGCCCCACCCCCTCCACACAACAACACTTCCCGACGCCATCATTACCACCCCGTACTAAGGAGTTAATAACCTAATCACTTAATTGCTTAATTGCATAACTAATTTTTTTTCGCCACCCCATAGCAACTACACAAATGTAACAAAAGCACCACCCCCTCATCACCACAGCATAAGCACCACCCCATCATTACCACACCATCAGCCCCATCCCCTCATTACCACATCAGAAGCACCACCCCATCATTACCACATCATCACCACCACCCCTTCATTACCATACCATAGCCACACCACCTCATTACCACATCATTCCCACACCCCCTCATTACCACCTCATTGCCACACCCCCTCATTACCACCTCATAGCCACACCCCCTCATCACCACCTCACAGCCACACACCATCATTACCACATCACCAACCCCACCCCCTGCAAACCCTACTTCACAATTACCAACACACCCACACACCAAAAAGCACAACACCAGCACACGCTAATGACCAATCACCACACCCACACACCACTACCGCAACAACTAGGGTTCCACCTGACAGATACGTTTATCTTTACAATTCCACTTACACACAGACCTTGCTTTTACATTCACACCTTACACTCACAGCTTACACATCATGACCACAACTCAGCTTCACAGGTAAGGGTCACACCTTCAGACCACAGGTGACGGTCACAGCACACAGTCAGACGTGACAATCACAAGTGACGAACACAGATAACAGCTCACAGCTGACAGGTCACACATGAGGAGTCACACCCAAGACCTCACAGGTAACACTCACAGGTCACAGCTCAGGGATCACACATGACAGGCCACACCCGAGAGGTCAGAGGTGACAGTCACAGGTAAGGGTCACAGCTTAGGGTCACAACTTAGGATCACAGCTTAGGGTCACAGGTTACGGTTAAGGAAAGGGGTTAGACCTTAGTGTTAGTCTTACTGTTACGGTTAGAGTCACGTACTAGGGTCACAGCTTAGGGTCACGGGTTACGGTCACGGCTTACGGTCACAGGTTACAGTTACGGTCACGGGTTAGGGTCACGGGTTAGGGTCATGGGTTAGGCTTAGGATACAGAGTCACGACTTAGGGTCACAGCTTACGGTCACGGCTTAGGGTCACACCTTAGGGTCACGGGTCACGGGTGAGGAGTCATGGGTCAGGGGTGAGGGGTGAGGGGGGAGTGGTGAGGGGTGAGGCTTAGGCTTAAGGTTAGGGTTAGGGTTTGGGGTTAGGGGTTATGGGTTAGGGGTTTGGAGTTAGGGGTGATGGGATAGGGTTAGGGTCAGGGTTAGG
>NW_020920918.1:0-673 GCF_003984885.1 Neopelma chrysocephalum
CGAAGGCGCCAGGACCGGGAGCCCCAGCTGCGTGCGTAGAGATGATCACGGCGCACAAATAGCAGGTAAGAGCCGGAGGGTCAGGCCCCTCCTTCTGGGCAGAAAGGGCCGTCGTTCTTTTGCTGGTGCGCCGGCCGGCCGGAGGCTAAAATTGCATCCGGTGGAGGATTCCTTCCAGACCGAAGGCGCCAGGACCGGGAGCCCCGGCTGTGCGCGTAGAGCCGATCACGGCGAACAAATACCAGGCGAGAGCCGGAGGGTCAGGCCCCACCTTCTGGGCAAAAAGGGCCATCGTTCGTGGGCCGGTGCGCCGGCCGACCGGGGGCTAAAATTGCATAAGGTCGAGGTTTCCTTCCAGACCGAAGGCGCCAGGACCGGGAGCCACGGCTGCACGCGTGGAGCCGATCGCGTGTCACAAATAGCAGGCGAGATCCGGAGGGTCAGGCCCCTCCTTCTGGGCAAAAGGGGCTGTCGTTCGCTTGCCGGTGCGCCTTCCAGTCGGGGGCTAAAATTGCATCCGGTGGAGGATTCCTTCCAGACCGAAGGCGCCTGGACCGGGACCCCGGCTGCGTGCGTAGAACCGATCGCGACGCACAAATAGCAGGCGAGAGCCTGAGGGTCAGGCCCCTCCTTCTGGGCAAAAAGGGCCTTCGTTCTTGGGCCCGTGCGCCGG
>NW_020920918.1:773-2326 GCF_003984885.1 Neopelma chrysocephalum
CCTCCTTCTGGGCAAAAAGGGCCGTCGTTCGTGGGCCCGTGCGCCGGACAACCGGGGACCAAAATTGCATACGGTCGAGGATTCCTTCCAGACCGAAGGCGCCAGGACCGGGAGCCCCGGCTGCGCACGTAGAGCCGATCGCGGCGCACAAATAGCAGGCGAGAGCCGGAGGGTCAGGCCCCTCCTTCTGGGCAAAAAGGGCCGTCGTTCCTGTGCCGGTGCGCCAGCCGGCCGGGGGCTAAAATTGCATACGGTCGAGGATTCCTTCCAGACCGAAGGCACCAGGACCGGGAGTCCCGGCAGAACGCGCGTAGAGCCGAACGCGGCGCACAAATAGCAGGCAAGAGCCGGAGGGTCAGGCCCCTCCTGCTGGGCAAAAAGGGCCGTCTTTCGCTGCCCAGCGCGCCTGCAAGTGGGGGGCTAAAATTGCATATCGTGGCGGATTCCTTCCAGACCGAAGGCGCCAGGACCGGAAGCTCCAACTGCGCGCACAGAGCCGATCGCAGCGCACAAGGTCCAGGTGAGAGCCGGAGGGTCAGGCCCCTCCTTCTGGGCAAAAAGGGCCGTCTTTCGCTGGCCGGCGCGCCTGCCAGTCGGGGGTTAAAATTGCATACGGTCGAGGATTCCTTCCAGACCGAAGGCGCCAGGACCGGGAGCCCCGGCTGCATGCGTAGAGCCGATCACGGCGCACAAATAGCAGATGAGAGCCGGAGGGTCAGGCCCCTCCTTCTGGGCAAAAAGGGCCGTCGCTCGTGGGCCCGCACACCGGCTGACCGGGGGCTAAAATTTCATACGGTCGAGGATTCCTTCCCGACTAAAGGCGCCAGGACCGGGAGTCCCGGCTGCGCGCGTAGAACCGATCGCGGCGCACAAATAGCAGGCGAATGTCGGAGGGTCTGGCCCCTCCTTCTGGGCAAAAAGGGCCGTCATTCGCTGCCCGGCGTGCCTGCATGTCAGGGGCTAAAATTGCATATCGTGGTGGATTCCTTCCAGACCGAAGGCGCCCGGACCGGGAGCCCTGGCTGCGCGCGTAGAGCCGATCGCGGGGCACACAAATAGCAGGCAAGAGTCAGAGGGTCTGGTCCCTCCTGCTGGGCTAAAAGGGCCGTCGTTCGTGTGCCGGTGCGCCTGCCAGCCAAGGGTTAAAATTGCATATGGTGGAGGATTCCTTCCAGACCGAAGGCGCCAGGACCGGGAGCCCCGGCTGCACGCGTAGAGCCGATTGCGGCGCGCAAACAAGGAGGCGAGAGCCGGAGGGTCAGGCCCCTCCTTCTGGGCAAAAAGGGCTGTCGTTCGTGGACCGGCGCGCCGGCCGACCGGGGGCTAAAATTGCATACGGTCGAGGATTCCTTCCAGACCGAAGGCGCCAGGACCGGGAGTCCCGGCAGAACGCGTAGAAGCGATCGCAGGGCAGAAATAGCAAGTTAGAGCCGGTGTGTCAGGCCCCTCCTTCTGGGCAAAAAGGGCCGGCGTTGTCTGGCCGGCACGTGGGTCAACCGGGGGCTGAAATTGCATACGGTCGAGGATTCCTTCCCGACCGAAGGCGCCAGGAC
>NW_020920919.1:0-492 GCF_003984885.1 Neopelma chrysocephalum
CAGCCCGAGCAGTGGCAGCAGGCCCAGCCCAGGAGGTCATGGCTGCAAGTACCTGTGATGCCCTGCGGAAGCGGCCACGGGCGCGGTCCTGTTCTTGTGTCCGGTCCTGGCCTGGATCTGGCAAAGAGCGAGCGCGGTCAGAGCTGAGGGGCTGCGGGACAGGCCGCAGAACACGGCCCAGCCCTGCGCTCCCCAGGTAGGGCCGGCCCCGGAATGCCCAGGCCATGGAGCTGCCGGGGATCAGCCCCGGGCCCTCCTTCCCCCCCCCTTTTCCTGGCCATGTCCACAGGGGATGAGATGGCCAGAGGCCCATCTGGCTGCAGCCACCAGCCCTGGGGCCCAGCTCTGCCACTCACCCTCCTGCAGGGGCTGGGGCTGCTCCACCTCCTCCTCCAACTGCTGTGCAGGGGCAGTCCCAGGGCCTTCGTTCTTCTTCCTCCTCCCCAGAAACCTGCACAGGCTGAAGCGTCTCCCTGCCATCCTACAGTCGGG
>NW_020920920.1:0-436 GCF_003984885.1 Neopelma chrysocephalum
CCCCCCCGTGTTACCTGTGGCCTCCACCATCCCCTCGAGGATGACGACGATCTCGAAGTCGTCCCTCTCCAGCTGCCCCCGTGACACGTCCCAGAAGGGGCTGCGCTCGTCGATCTCGTGGCTGATGATGAGGGGGGACACGAGGAAGAGGCGGTCGTCGCCCGTCTCGAAGCCCACGCTCAGGTCGGTCTGGTCCAGGGGGATGAACTCGCCCTCCTGGGTCTGCTTGGACTGGATGAGCTTGGCCCGGATCGAGGCCTCCACGATGTGGGAATCCCTCAGGTCGCCCACGCGGAACATGAGGCACAGGCGGTCGTCGCGCAGCGAGACCACGGCGTGCGAGGAGAACACCAGCGTCTCGGCGCGTTTGTTGGGCTGAGAGATCTTCACGAACATGCAGCCCACCATGAAGGCGTTCACCATCGAGCCCAGGATG
>NW_020920920.1:446-2171 GCF_003984885.1 Neopelma chrysocephalum
CGAACATGCAGCCCACCATGAAGGCGTTCACCATCGAGCCCAGGATGGCCTGAGGGGCACAAGAGACGTGGAGATGAGGTGTCCCCATGGACATGAGGTGTCCCCAAGGAGATGAGGTGTCCCCATGGACACGACATGTCCCCATGGAGGTCTCCCCATGGATGTGTCCTGAGGGTATGTGATGTCCCCAAGGAGATGTCTCCAAGGAGATGAGGTGTCGCCACGATATGTCCCCATAGAGGTGCCCTGGGGTCTTCTGCAACCCTCTAAAGGGGTCTTGACCCCCTCTTTGGGGTCTCTGTGCCCCTCTAAGGGGGTCTTGACCCCCTCTTTGGGGTCCTGCACCCCTCTAAAGGAGGTCTTGACCCCATTCTTTGAGGTCCCTGTGCCCCTCTAAGGGGGTCTTGACCCCCTCTTTGAGGTCCCTGTGTCCCTCTAAGGGAGTCTTGGACCTCCCCTTTGGGGTCTCTGCAACCCTCTAAAGGGGTCTGGACTCCCCCCTTTGGGGTCTCTGCAACCCTCTAATGGGGTCTTGACCTCCCACTTTGAGGTCCCTGTGCCCCTCTAAGGGGGTCTTGACCCCCTCTTCGGGGTCCCTGTGCCCCTCTAAGGGGGTCTTGACCCCCCTCTTTGGGGTCCTGCACCCCTCTAAGGGGGTCTTGACCCCATTCTTTGAGGTCCTTGCACCCCTCTAATGGGGTCTTGACCCCCTCTTTGAGGTCCCTGTGCCCCTCTAAGGGGGTTTTGACCCCCCTCTTTGGGGTCTCTGTTGGGCTGCGAGATCTTCCCAAACATGCAGCCCACCATGAAGGCGCTGGCCACGGAGCCCAGGATGGACTGTGGGGCCACCAGAGGCATGGAGAGGAGGTGTCCCCATGGACATGAGATGTCCCCAAGGACATGTGGTGTCGCCATGGAGGTGTCCCCATGGACATGACAGGTGCCCAAGGAGGTGTTCCCATGGAGATGAGATGTCCCCATGGAGATGTCCCCAAGGACATGAGGTGCCCCCATGGAGGTGTCCCCATGGAGGTGACCCCATGGACATGAGGTGTCCCCAAGGAGATGAATTGTCCCCATGGAGGTGTCCCCAAGGAGATGAGGTGTCCCCATGTCCCCATGTCCCCATGGATGCGAGGTGTCTCCAAGGAGATGAGTTGTCCCCATGGAGGTGTCCCCATGGACATGATGTGTCACCATGGAGGTGTCCCCAAGGAGGTGTCCCCATGGAGATGAGATGTCCCCAAGGAGATGTGGTGTCCCCATGGAGGTGTCCCCATGGACATGATGTGTCACCATGGAGGTGTCCCCAAGGAGGTGTCCCCAAGGAGATGAGACGTCCCCATGGAGGTGTCCCCATGGACATGACATGTCCCCAAGGAAATGTGGTGTCCCCATGGAGGTGTCCCCATGGACATGATGGGGGGGCGGGGCTCACGGGGAGCTCTGCATGGTGGGTGTGTCCCTCTGGGGGGGTGGTCCCAGGGAGGGCAGGTGCCCCAGGGTCCCCTGCACCCCTCTAAGGGGTCTCTGCCTCACCCAGCACCCCCTGCGTCCCTCTTTGGGGTCCTGACCCCCTCTTTCACATTCCCACTCCCCTCTTTGACGTTCCAACCCCCATTTTGACCTCCCCACTCCCCTCTCTGGGTTCCTGCCCCCTCCTCCCATCCCATGGGTGTCACCTGTAGCAGGAGCAGCACGATGCCCTCAGGACAGGTGTCTGTG
>NW_020920921.1:0-5762 GCF_003984885.1 Neopelma chrysocephalum
CAAATCTCCCCAAAAAATGACCCCAAACTGACCCAGTGTTACAATCTGCTTCAATATTGCAGAAAGAACTTTCAGATTCCAATATTCCCTCAAGGAAAATTCAAACTGATCCAAGTTATCTGTTGATACCCAAACTGTTTTTATTCATTGCTCAGAGATGCAAAGAGGAAGAAATCAGCCAAGTTTGGAAAGTGCTCAGATTCCTTTGAGAAGCAGAGCAAAGATCCCCCCAAAAGCTCCCTTTCCCTGGAGCTGCTCTGGGGGGTGGGGGGAGAGAGAGAGAGAGAAGCAGTTTTGGGCCTTTTTTTCTCTGTCTCTGCCGCTTTTGGTGTTCTCTCTTTCTCTGCAGGGGGGATTTGCAGCTCTGTTTCTCTGCAATGCAGCCAGGCTGGGGCTTTTCCAGCTTCAGCTCTCCGCAATGTGCAGCTTACGGTGGCAGAAGAAAAGGTGAGGGCGAGGCGGGGCAGAGACCCTCAGCTGCCAGAGCCAATCCTCTTTCCCACTCCTCCTTCCCCTGCTTTTCCCGAATTTCTCCTCAACTTTCACAGTGTTCAGAGGAGGTTGTGTGTGGTTTCTTGGCTCGTGGCCCCGTTCAGATGTTCGAAGAGACGACAACAACAGGATCCTTCGGCAGGAAAACTCCACGGGGAAAATTCTGGTGAGAACCTCTGGTGGAAAACCGAGACAGAATTTTTGGTAGGAAGTTTTCTGACAGGCAGGAACAGTGGCGAAACATCATTGTTGGCATTTGTATGTCACCCGTCTGTTACCCTCCCGGCAGCCCCAGACCCTCCCCCAGCTCCCCTGAGCCTGTCCCACGGCCCAGCCCAGCTCCAGCCCTGGCAGAGCTGCAAACACCCCCCAGCTCGGCCCCCCGGGCTCCTGAACCCCCAAACCAAGGCTCGGGCTCACCAGCAGTGACTGACCTGGGACACAGAAAGGTTTCGAGGCGCTGCAGAACTCAGAAACGTGTCCATGCCCTGCCAGGCCGCCCCAGTTCTGTCCCGTCCAACTGAGCCGGGCAGGTGGGGCCAAGGCTCCCCTTCCTCCTGGGGAATCGCTCCCCGAGCACCTGGAAACAACCTGGAAAAGGCACAATAATCAAAACCAATAAACGACAAAACGGACTTTATGGAGCTGCAACACCAGGACGGTCCCAGGAGGCAAAGGCGAGAGGAGAACCAAAGTAGCACCTGGGAGTCTGGTTGGAGGAACACAATGTTACCGAGTTATGAGCCAGGGCAGGGCTTCTGGGAACAGCCCCTGCTGACTGGAAAGGGTTCAGGAGCCAGGGCTCAGTCTGCAGCCCACAGTCAATCTCAGCCATTCCCAACCACCTCAGCCATTCCCTCCAAACGCCACCTCTCTCTCCTCTACATCACCTCCCACTTTCCTACAGAAAACAGTGGTTGTGTCCCCTCTAAATTTCCCCAGGTTTTCAGCTCAAAGGGTCACCTCTGTCCCTGCTAAGTAACCTCAGGTTTTCTGTCCAAAACGCCGCCTCGGTCTGGTCTGAATTCCCAGCCTTTCTCTCACAAAAGCTCCTTTTTTCCTCTCTAAGGTACCCCTGGGTTCACCCCACAAAAGTGGTGATTTTGTTTCATCCAAATTACCTCAGCATTTCTGTGGAAAATGTCACCTCTGCTCCCCCTCCCAATTCGCCTCTGCTTTTCCCTCAGAAACGTTCCTTCCGATCCCCGCACGGGAACTCGGGTTGGACCCCTAAACCTGCCGCGACTAGCTCAGGTTTTACCCCAGAATTGTCCCTTCCTGTGCCGCTCAGGGAACCTCGATTTCCCCCCTGAACGTCCCTCACTAATTGCCTCGGGTTTACCTCAAAATGTTCATTTTACCCCTCCGTGAGAGGCGGGAGACCACCAGTCCCGGGTGCCCCGGGAACCGGCGCGGCCGCTCCTTCCCCGCTCGGTGCCGCCGGCCCGGCCGTCCCCTGCGGGGCTCCCCCGGGCCCGCCCGTTCCCCGCTCCCCATTTCCCGTTCCCCGCTAATTGTTCCCCGCTAATTGCTCCCCGGGCACGGCGCATGCGCAGGTCCCGTCGCTGCAGCCTCTCCCTTTGACCAGCAGGCGGCCCCGCGGTCATTGAAGTCACTGCGCACGCGCTGTCCTGGGCCGGGCCGCCCGCGCCTCCCACGTGACTGGGGCCGTGCGCTGGCTCACTGCGCATGCGCCCCGGCCCAGCGCCCTTCCGGGGCCTCACGGGTACAAGGCCTTTGGCGTTTGATTCATACCTACGCAAATCATATTTACACTTTCAAGGCCTACAGATCCATATTTGCAATTTCTTAGACCCTAGAATCCTCTATATAAATATAACAGGTATGAGGGTTTAGTTTTAAAATTAATTTTTACATAAATTATTTGTTAAGATATATATATATATACATATAAATGAGAAACTGTAAAGGCTTTAGCATTTTACAAACACACACGCACGCACACTCTCTTTATGAATTCCCAGGTATTTTTGGGCTGTAACCTCCCCTTTTTAGGGGGCAGGCCAGAGACAAAGCAGCACAGAATCATTTACATTGCATAAGAACTTTGAGATCCTCAAAGCCCAACCATTAACCCAGCACTGCCCAGCCCACCACTAAACCGTGGCACTCGAAGGCAGCACCACGTGCCTGCTGGGGGATGGAACCCAGGCAGAGATACCCACAGCAGGAATGGGGTGGGAGCACCAGGGAGACAGGAGGAGAGGCAGAAACAGGGAGTGGGAGCAGGACAGAGAAAGAAAAAGAAGGACAGGGCGCAGGAGGGAGATGAAGAACAAAACTGGGACGGGCAGCACGACAGAAAGGGATTAAAAAAGAAAAGGGGCAGGGAACGGGACAGAAGGATAGCAGTGAGAAACAATGAGGACAGAGCAACAGTAAAAAAAGAAAGGGAACAGGAGAGGGGCATGGAGAAGGACAGATAAAAAGACAGCAACAGGGAAAGAGGATCAGGGAGCAGGACACTGGGGCAGAATGAGAAAAAGAGGGGCAGGACAGACATAGGAAAAGGAGAAGCAGAAGGAAGGAAAGATAAAGATGCAGACAGGGAGTGACATATGGAGAGTAAAAGCAGGACAGGGAACAGGGAAAGGGATTGAGCAATATTTATTAAATTAATATGGAATATTTATTTATTAAAAGAGAAAAACAAAACCAAACTAGAGCAAAGTAGTGACAGGGAATGGGATGGGGAGCAGACAGGACAAGAAAACGACACAAAAGACACATAGAGGAAAAAAAGGGATGGAAAGTTGGATATAAGGATGAAAGAAAAACAGGAACGAAATGCAGTATTTATTACAGGCTGTGGCTGATGAACGTGTAAATGACCCAGCAGCTCAGACACAACCACAGCCCGGCACTCCTTAATTCAGCATCTGTTTGTTGGCAGGGCCATGAACCCCCTGGCACAGCGTGAGGGGCAGAGCTGAATGGGTTGTGTGCACAGGGTTTGGTGCTGCTCAGTAATCCCAGCCTGTGCTCTCAGTTAATGCTCTGATCTCAGGCTTTTCTCAGGGAAATTTCACCTGTTTCCATGCTCTTCCCCCCACCCCCCCCATTGTCTCAGTGTGCTCTGAATGAACGTGATGAGAGACAAACTCAACTATAACCTTTTCCTTGCTTTTCAGTCATTCCTAACATCAAACACCTCGTACTGGAGAAGACCAAATAGCTTATTTTTACCAGTCCAAATTCTGCAGGTTTTTGTATCATCTGTTTCCTGGCGTTATGAGAAGTGAGAAGTGTTTTGGGCAGCACAATGAATAAAATGTTCTAATTTTCAGAACACACAATTGCACAAGAACAGACAGCAAAATTGTCTCGAGGCAGTTTAGGCACACATTTCCCTTTTTGCACTCTGAGCTTTCTTTTGTTTCATGCCTGAAATTCTGAGTTTCTTAATACTCTGCCCCAGTCCTTCCCTCTCCTCAGTGTCAGTGTCACAGTCTTACGAAAACAGCGGAATTTTCTTGAGCACTGAACATCAGCCTTCACGTCACGAGGAGGGGTTCAGCAGCCAAGCCCTGCCTGTTGCTTCCACCAACTGTTCAGGCCAAGCACAGGTCCTTCCTCTGCAAAGAGTTTACACTGGGTCAAGCAGCACAAAAAGCAGCAGCATCAGAGTCACTCAGACACAAAACTTTACAGCATGAACCATTTAAAATAAAAAAAAGCTCCCCCCAAAAACCACAGCACACAACATCCCAAATTACAGTTCAGCATTGCAATGTATTATTATGTGCAACACTCGACATTTACAAAATGAAATACGGCCACGTGCCAGGGGTCTCAGATACAAGGCAAAGGGACACAATACTCCGGATCTCTGGATGTACAACACACGTGCTGCCCGTGGTGCTCTCTGCCTTATGTCACACCCCCACAGCAGATGTGGGGAGAGCCCCACGTCCCCCTAAGGCAGCAGCCCTGGCTGAGTCAGGGGGGTGCAGAGCATCACCCATGACTGGGCTGTCTGGGACAAAGCCCCAGGAACACGTGCATGGAACACCAACTGCTCTCTGCACAGGCAGGACTGACCCTCGGGTCTCGCTCAGGGTGTGACAGCGTCACAAACGCTGGAACGTGTTCTCCAGGCCAGCACACGCTGGGATGCTGGAAACAAACTGCACAGAACAGTGTTCTCCTTCACACTGCTGACACATTTCACCCTCTGCTAACACAAATAGTACCTGGGATAGGTGCTGTCAAATCCCTCTGCAAACCTGCACTGCTGCTTCCCTTGAAGTTCCTCACCAACCTCCTTCACCATTTTCTGCAAGGAGCCTGAACCAGCAGACTGACAGATTTTAATGCTAAATTAGGGTCTCTACAGTCTTTCTCTTCGCCTCCTCTACAACGTTTTCTTTCAATTTTCTCTTCCACCCCCCTAGTTCTGTCTAAAACAATGCATGCAAACAATAATACAGCTAACAATACATCGAGTTCAGGTAAAGGCACTGGAATCGGCAGTGCCGACGTTACAATCTTCTTACAGATAACACGAGTTACAAAAGAGCTCTCCTGGAACAGGAAAAGAAGAGAGAACACATATACTTTTAATGCAATACTCTAAAACCAGCAAGAGATTTATTCTTGTATATTAAATGTTAAAATCACATGCATAATTATAGAATACTTTATAGTTAAAAAAATATTTAAAAAACCAACCCTGACAGTTTACCTGCAACTGCTATAAAATTTCTATGATATATATATATGTATATATATATATATAAAGATGATGATTTTCTGTAATCAAAAAAATTAGAAAAGGATGCAATCATCCAGGTAATTATGAGTTAACTGATGCCCTGCATCGGACAGTCTTGTCAAACTCCTGCTGGCAAAACTGAGCTCATACCAGCCAGTTTACTGAAATACTTGTCTAGCGTGCAGATTTAAATCAAAATGACATTTGGCTAAACAATGAGTGTAAGAAAATAGATTTTTGCACACTACAGCAAAGATCTGTGAAGGGCCACAGTGTCATATGCTGCAAGAGAGCCCGTGGGACAAGAAATGGAGCCTCATGGGCTATTCCTTCAAACACGCTGGTGGAATATTCTGCAGAACTGGCCATGTGCACGGGGTTGAGAACACGGGTTTGTAAGCAGTGCTGGAAATGCCAGCATGTGTTGGAAGAGGTCACTTAGTCTTTCGAGGGGCCACATTGCCGAAGCCCGGCCGGTCCATTCCCGCAAGGAAAGGCAGCTTTGTCTTGGACAGGACACTGGGGGGGGGGGGGA
>NW_020920921.1:5862-7819 GCF_003984885.1 Neopelma chrysocephalum
AGCTTTGTCTTGGACAGGACACTGGGGGGGGGGGGAGACACAAAAATAAAAGTTTAATTTAAAACTTCCTAGAATAGAAAGCAATTCAAACATAAGGCAGACAAGACTTGGGCAAAAGCGAATACGTTTGACTTCAAAGGACAATTCTTTCCCTCCGCACCTACCGGAATGTCATTGTCACCCAGGTCCTGCTCACCATCGGCCAACAAAACACGCTGACAACGTTTTTCCTGATGGCAGTGGAGAGATATTAGAGCACACTGCACAGGGAAGCTGGGGCTGTCCCAGCCCTGCAAGTGTTCCAGGCCAGGCTGGGGGGGACTTGGAGCAACCGGGGACAGTGGAAGGTGTCCCTGCCCCCGGAACACAGGGGGGCCTTTAAAGGTCCCCTTCCAACCAAATCACTCTGGGATTCCCCTCCAAAAGAACTACCAAAGAGACACAGCAATCAAAGCACAGGGACTGCACGTCCAGCTTTCCTTACCTGCAGGCACACAGCATGTTGGACAGAAAAGCCATGGGGTTAGTCCTACCACAGGTGTCCGGCACACACACGGCAACCGAAGGAAAAGAGGAAGCCTGGGAACACAGAGCAAAAGCCATTGAATGAGGAGTACACTGAGCAACAGCCAGGTCATTCTCACACACAGCTTCACTGGCCAGTCACACAAAAAGCACTCCCCCAGGCCTCGGGTAGGGTGGTTCCTGACGCTGACCGGGAGAATCCCTCCATTTGCCCCGGGGTGTCAAGAACATTTGCTTCACTGTCCCGAGGACAGAAACAAACAAAACCACACCACCAGACCGAATTCACCCGCAGAAGCCCAAATTCACCGAACGCCCGCTGAATTCAGCAGGAACACGCTCCCTCGACCACAAGGCATCCTTAGGACGTCTCAGGCTCCGGATTTAAGCTCTGAGAAGCCCGTGAGTGACAAAACACTCCCGCTCCCCGCGGGCGCCGCTTCCGAGCCCCCCACGAGCGCCGGGCCCTGAGGCCTCGCAGTCGCCGCCTGGCGGACACGGCCGGGAGCGGCACTGCAGCCGCGCCCCCCCCTTGCAAGACCCGCGGCGCCTTTGGCAAGTGCGGCCCTTTCTTCCCTAAAACCTGCCCTTACCTAGGAAAAGCTGAGCAGTTCACACAGTTGCTGTTTCCAGCCCAGCTTCCCAAAGGATTTCTCTCTCCTGGCAGCACAGACAGGGTCCCCGAGGCAGCACAGACCCTCCCCGAGGAACTGCAATGCCAGGGCACATCCGAACCCGGCCCTGCCGCCTGCCGCTCTCTCCGCCCCTTCTCCTGGCGGCGGCACGCAGGTGCAAGTTTCTCCGCAGAGGTGAGAAACTTGCCTGTCGCTTCCGCTGCCTGCAGTCCCCGCTACCCGCGGGAGAGGCAGAAGAGCGGCGGCGCCCCCGCTATGCGCTTACCCCGGGGCCGGTCTGCCGGAGAGCCCGACGTCGGATCTGCCGCCGTGGGTGGCTTCCGGGGGGGCAAGGCTACGGCGCAGCCCCGACAGCATCTCCGGGGCACGGCGGGACCGAGCGGGGCGGGAGCGGGAGCGGGGCGGGAGCGGGAGCGGAGCGGAACGGGGCGGGCGGGCGGCGCGGTGGGGGCGCGGTGTGCCTGGGGTCCTGGTGCCCGAGGCGCGCGCCGCGGCCCCGAGAGGGGGCTGCCCGTGCCGGTGCCTGCCGCCGCCCACGAACCTACCGCCCGCGCCCGCCGCCGCCGAGCGCCCCGCCCTGTCCCCGCCCCGGGAAACGGCGCAGCGAGACGGCGCTGCGGGCGCGGGGCGGGGGTCCGGGGCGGGGCGGAGGTCAGGCAACAGGATAGACGCCTCTCTGAGGGAAGGGGGCCTCTCGCCGCCATCTTGAGTGTGGTCTCGCGTATTTTCCGGTCCTGGCCGCGCCATCTTTAGTGTGGCCTGGGCGAACTTCCGGGTCTGGGCCCCCATCTTTGTGT
>NW_020920922.1:0-1848 GCF_003984885.1 Neopelma chrysocephalum
GGAGGGTCAGGCCCCTCCTTCTGGGCAAAAAGGGCCGTCGTTTGCAGGCCGGTGCGCCAGTCGTACGGAAAGTATAATTTCATACGGTCGAAAATTCCTCCCAGACAGGAGTCGCTGGGGCCGGGAGCCCCGTCTGTGCGTGTAGAGCCCAGCAAGGCGCAAAAAGGGCAGGCGAGAGCCGGAGGGTCAGGCTCCTTCTTCTGGGCAAAAAAGGCCGTTGTTGGCGGGCAGATGCCTTGGGCGGACCGGTGCTGGACGAGGTCCAAAATCGGATACGGTTGAGGATTCCTACCAGACCGGAGGTGAGGGGGCTGGGAGCCCCATCTGCGCGCGTAGAACCGAGCGAGGCTCACAAAGCGCAGGCGAGAACCAGAGTGTCAGGCCTCTCCTTCAGGGCAAAAAGGGCAGTCATTCGTGGGCAGGCGTCCTGGCCTCCCTGAACTGCCTGAGGTCCAAAATCGGATACGGCCGATGATTCCTCCCAGACCCGAGGCGCCAGGACCGGGAGACCAGGCTGCGTGCGTAGAACCGAGCGAGGCCCACAAAGGGCAGGCGAGAGCCGGAGGGTCAGGTCCCTCCTTCTGGGCCAAAAGGGCCGTCGTTTGCGGGCAGGCGTCCTGGCCTCCCTGGGCTGTCCGAGGGCCAAAATCGGATACGGTCAAAGATTCCTCCCAGACAGGAGGCGCCGGGGTCGGGAACCCCGTCTGCGCGCGTGGAGTCGAGCGAGGCGCACAAAGGGCAGGCGAGAGCCGGAGGGTCAGGCTCCTCCTTCTGGGCAAAAACGGCAGTCATTCACGGGCCGGTGCGCCGGCCGGGGTTCAAAATTGGATACGGTCGACCATTCTTCCCAGACAGGAAGCGCCGGGGCCAGGAGCCCTTTCTGCGCGCGTAGAACCGAACAAGGTGCACAAAGGACAGGCGAGAGCCGGAGGGTCAGGTCCCTCCTTCTGGGCCAAAAGGGCCATCGTTTGTGGCCGGTGCACTAGTCGTCCGGGGACTATTTATTCATACGGTTGAGGGTTCATCCCAGACAGAATGCGCCGGGACCGGGATCCCCTTCTGCGCACGTAGAGCCGAGCGAGGTGCACAAAGTGCAGGTGAGAGCCGGAGGGTCAGGCCCCTCCTTCTGAGCAAAAAGGGCCATCGTTCGTGGGCAGGCGTCCTGGCGTCCCGGGGCCGGTCGAGGGCAAAAATCTGATTCAGTCGAGCATTCCTACCAGACCGGAGGCGCGGGGCCTGGGAACCCCGTCTGTGCGCGTAGAGCCGAGCAAGGTGCACAAAGGGCAGGCGAGAGCTGGAGGGTCAGGCCCCTCCTTCTGGGCAAAAAGGGCCTTGGTACGCGGGCCCGCATGCCGGCCGGCCCGGGGCCGCCCGAGGGCCCAATTCACATACAGTCGAGGATTCCTCCCAGACAGGAGGCGCCAGGGCAGGGAGCCCCGACTGCGAGCCAAGATACGAGCGAGGCGCACAAAGTGCAGGTGAGAGCGGGAGGGTCAGGCCCCTCCTTCTGGGCAAAAAGGGCCGTCGGTCGCGGGCCGTTGTGCCAGCCGTCTGGGGGCTATAATTGCATACGGTCGAGGATTCCTCCCAGACTGGAGGCGCGGGGGCCGGAAGCCCTGACTGCGCGCGTAGAGCCGAGCGAGGTGGACAAAGGGTAGGCGATAACCAAAGGGTCAGGCCCGTCCTTCTGGGCAAAAAGGGCCGTTGTTTGCGGGTAGACTTCTTGGGTGCCCCGGCGTTTCCCGGGATCCAAAATCGGATATGGTCGAGCATTCCTCCCAGACCGGAGGCGCCGGGGCCGGAAGCCCCGACTGGGCCCTTAGAGCCGAGGGAGGCGCACAAAGGGCA
>NW_020920923.1:0-1496 GCF_003984885.1 Neopelma chrysocephalum
GCTCTCACCTGCCCTTTGTGCGCCTTGCTCGGCTCTACGCGCGCAGATGGGGCTCCCAGCCCCGGTGCCTCCGGTCTGGGAGGAATCCTCGACCGTATCCGATTTTGGACCCTGGCGAGCCCCGTGCAGCCCAAGGCGCCTGCCCTCGAACGACAGCCTTTTTTGCCCAGAAGGAGGGGCCTGGACCAAGGGCTCTTGCCTGCCCTTTGTGCAACTCGCTCGGCTCTACGCGCCCAGCTCGGGATCCTGGCTCCCTCGCTTCCGGTCTGGGAGGAAAGCTCGACCATATCTGATTTCGGACCCAGGACGGCACGCCAGCCATCGAACGATGGCCCTTTATGCCCAGAAGGAGGGGCCTGACCCTCCGGCTCTCGCCTGCCCTTTGTGCACCTCGCTCGACTCTATGCGCGCATACGGGGCTCCCGGCCCCGGCGCCTCCTGTCTGGGAGGAATCCTTGACCGTATGCAATTATAGCCCCCGGACGGCTGGCGCACCGCCCGCAAACGACGGCCCTTTTTTCCCAGAAGGAGGGACCTGACCGTCCGACTCTCACCTGCCCTTTGTGCGCCTCGCTCAGCTCTTCGGGCGCAGCTGGGGATCCCGGCCCCCTCACCTCCAGTCTGGGAGGAATGCTCGACCGTATCCGATTTTAGACCCCGACCGGCACGCCGGTCCGCGAACGACGGCCCTTTTTACCCAGAAGGAGGGGCCTGACCCTCCGGCTCTCGCCTGCCCTTTGTGCGCCTCACTCGTATCTTGGCTCGCAGTCGGGGCTCCCTGCCCTGGCACCTCCAGTTGGGAGGAATCCTCCACCGTATACGAATTGGGCCCTCGGTCGGCCGGCGTGCGGGCCCGCATACGAAGGGCCTTTTTGCCCAGAAGGAGGGGCCTGATCCTCCAGCTCTCGCCTGCCCTTTGTACGCCTCGCTCGGCTCTACGCGCACAGACGGGGTTCCCGGGCCCCGCGCCTCCGGTCTGGTAGGACTGCTCGACTGAATCAGATTTTTGCCCTCGACCGGCCCCGGGACGCCAGGACGCCTGCCCACGAACGATGGCCCTTTTTGCTCAGAAGGAGGGGCCTGACCCTCCGGCTCTCGCCTGCACTTTGTGCACCTCGCTCGGCTCTATGTGCGCAGAAGGGGATCCCGGCCCCGGCGCATTCTGTCTGGGATGAATCTTCGACCGTATGAAATTATAGTCCCCGGATGACTAGCGCACTGGCCACAAACGACGGCCCTTTTGGCCCAGAAGGAGGGACCTGACCCTCCGGCTCTCGCCTGTCCTTTGTGCGCCTCGCTCGGTTCTACGGGCGCAGAAAGGGCTCCCGGCCCCGGCGCTTCCTGTCTGGGAGGAAAGCTCGACCGTATGCAATTATAGCCCCCGGATGGCTGGTGCACCGGCCCGTGAACGACGGTCCGTTTTCCCCAAAGGAGGGGTCTGACCCTCCGGTTCTTGCCTGCCCTTTGTGCACCTCCCTCGGCTCTACGCACGCAGA
>NW_020920923.1:1596-2557 GCF_003984885.1 Neopelma chrysocephalum
GTTCTTGCCTGCCCTTTGTGCACCTCCCTCGGCTCTACGCACGCAGACGCGACTCCCGGCCCCGGCGCCTCCGGTCTGGGAGGAATCCTTGACCGTATCCGATTTTGGCCCTCGGACAGCCCAGGGAGGCCAGGACGCCTGCCCGCAAACGACGGCCCTTTTTGCCCAGAAGGAGGGGTCTGACCCGCCGGTTTTTGCCTGCCCTTTGTGCGCCTTGCTCGGCTCTACGCGTGCAGCTGGAGATCCTGGCCCCGGCGCCTCTGGCCTGGGAGGAATCCTCGACCGTATCCAATTTTGGCCCTCGGCCGGACCCGGGACGCCACGACGCCTGCCCGCAAACAACGGCCCTCTTGGCCCAGAAGGGGGTACCGACCCTCCGGCTCTCGCCTGCCCTTTGTGCGCCTCCCTCGGCTCTAAGGGCCCAGACGGGGCTTCCGGCCCCGGCGCCTCCGGTCTGGGAGGAATGCTCGACCATATCCGATTTTGGATCCCGGGAAACCCCGGGGCGCCCAAGAAGTCTACCCGCAAACAACGGCCCTTTTTGCCCAGAAGGACGGGCCTGACCCTTTGGTTATCGCCTGCCCTTTGTGCACCTCGCTCGGCTCTATGCGCGCAGACAGGGCTTCCGGCCCCCGCGCCTCCAGTCTGGGAGGAATCCTCGACCGTATGCAATTATAGCCCCCAGACAGCTGGCACAACGGCCCGCGACCGACGGCCCTTTGTGCCCCGAAGGAGGGGCCTGACCCTCCGGCTCTCGCCTGCCCTTTGTGCGCCTCCCTCGGCTCTACCCGTACAGACGGAGCTCTTGGCCCCGGCGCCTCTAGTGTGGCAGGAACGCATGACCGTATGCGATTTTGGACCTCGGCAAGCTCCGAGCCGTCCAAGGTGCACTCCCTCGAACGACGGTCCTTTTTGCCAGGAAGGAGGGGCCTGACCCTCCCGCTCTCACCTGTCCTTTGTG
>NW_020920924.1:0-2483 GCF_003984885.1 Neopelma chrysocephalum
CAGCTTTGGAGCTCCTGCCAGGTGTCCCACATCCCACATTTTCTCCTTGGCAGCCTCCCTGCTGAAGCTGTGGTACCGGGAGCTGGAGGAGCCTCTGATCCCACACGAGTTCTACGAGCAGTGCATCACCCACTACGAGAACCCCGAGGCCGCCATCGCCGTCGTCCACTCGCTGCCCAGGATCAACAAGATGGTGCTGTGCTACCTCATCCGCTTCCTGCAGGTACCCCCTGCCCTCCCACGGGATCCCCTGGCCTGGTTCCTTCTCCTCAGGTGGTTTGGGGTCCCCTCCTTCCTCCCACACCACGTTGGACCTCCTGGTTGTTCCCCTTGAGGTGGTTTTCGGTCCACCTCCTTCCTCTCACGCCATGTTCGTGGCCCTCCTTGGGCCTCCTGGTTCCCTTGGACCTCCTGGTTCCTTCCCCTGAGGTGGTTTTGGGTCCCCCTCCTTCCTCTCACGCCCCGTTGGACCTCCTGGTTCCTTCTCCTGAGGTGGTTTTGGGTCCCCCTCCTTCCTCTCATCCACGTTCATGGCCCTCGTTGACCCTCCTGGTTCCTCCTCTTGAGGTTCCCCAAATTCACCTGGCCCTGCTTGACCCTCCTGGTTCCTCCTCTTGGGGTGGTTTTGGGGTTCTCCAAATTCACCCCGTGCTGACCCTGCCCCTGGTTGACCCTCCTGGTTCCTTCCCTTGAGGTTCCCCAAGAGAAGAGAAGGTTCCCCAAGGTCACCCCGTGCTGACCCCGGCCCTGCTTGACCAACCCTGGTCCCTCCTCTCGCCCTTCCCTGCGCTGACCCCGTCCCCCCTCCCTGTCCCCCCCCAGGTTTCTGTGCCCCTGCTTGACCCTCCTGGTTCCTTCTCTTGAGATTCCCCAAGGTCACCCTGTGCTGACCCCTGCCCTTGGTTGACCAGTCCTGGTTCCTCCTCTTGGGGTGGTTTTGGGTTCTCCATGGGGTCCTTCCTTCCTTCCATCTCCCACCAGCCCCATCACCTCCTCCCACCCCAGGTGTTCGTGGTGCCTTGTTGACCCTCCTGGTTCCTCCTCTTGAGGTTCCCCAAGGTCACCCCGTGCTGACCCCAGCCCTGCTTGACCCTCCTGGTTCCTTCCCTTGAGATTCGCCAAGGTCACCCAGCCCTGCTTGACCCTCCTGGTTCCTCCTCTTGGGGTGGTTTTCAGGTTCCCCAAATTCACCCCCAAGAACCAGGAGCTCCACACGGTCGGTCCTTCCACCCCAGGTTTCTGTGCCCCTGCTTGACCCTCCTGGTTCCTTCCCTTGAGGTTCCCCAAGGTCACCCAGCCCTGCTTGACCCTCCTGGTTCCTCCTCTTGAGCTTCCCCAAGAGAAGAGAAGGTTCCCCAAGGTCACCCCGTGCTGACCCTGGCCCTGCTTGACCCTCCTGGTCCCTCCTCTCGAGGTCCCCCAAGGTCACCCCGTGCTGACCCCAGCCCTGCTTGACCCTCCTGGTCCCACCTCTTGAGGTTCCCCAAATTCACCCGGCCCTGCTTGACCCTCCTGGTTCCTTCTCCTGAGGTTCCCCAAATCACCCCATGCTGACCCCAGCCCTGCTTGACCCTCCTGGTTCCTCCTCTTGAGCTTCCCCAAGGTCACCCCGTGCTGACCCTGCCCCTGGTTGACCCTCCTGGTTCCTTCTCCTGAGGTTCCCCAAATTCACCCCGTGCTGACCCCAGCCCTGCTTGACCCTCCTGGTCCCTCCTCTCGAAGTCCCCCAAGGTCACCCCTGGCTGACCCCGTCCCTTGTCCCTGTCCCCCCCCAGGTGTTCGTGGTGCCTTGTTGACCCTCCTGGTTCCTCCTCTTGAGGTTCCCCAAGGTCACCCCGTGCTGACCCCAGCCCTGCTTGACCCTCCTGGTTCCTCTTCTTGAGCTTCCCCAAGGTCACCCTGTGCTGACCCTGCCCTTGGTTGACCTTCCTGGTCCCACCTCTTGAGGTTCCCCAAATTCACCCGGCCCCTGCTTGACCCTCCTGGTTCCTCCACTCGAGGTTCCCCAAGGTCACCCTGTGCTGACCCCGGCCCTGCTTGACCAATCCTGGTTCCTCCTCTTGAGGTTCCCCAAGAGAAGAGAAGGTTCCCCAAGGTCACCCCGTGCTGACCCCGTCCCTCGTCCCCGTCCCCCCCTTAGGTGTTCGTGCAGCCGTCCAACGTGGCCGTGACCAAGATGGACGTCAACAACCTGGCCATGGTGATGGCCCCCAACTGCCTGCGCTGCCAGTCGGACGACCCGCGGGTCATCTTCGAGAACACGCGCAAGGAGATGTCCTTCCTCAGGGTGCTCATCCAGCACCTCGACACCAGCTTCATGGAGGGCGTCCTATAGCAGTGCCCCCCACAACACACCCCCCTCCTCCTCCTCCTCATCCTCCTCCTCCTCCTCCCCTCCGGACCCTTGGGAATCCGGGCATTCCCGGCCCCGTTCCTGGGATGTGGGATGTGGGATGTTCCCCGTTCCCGGTTTGGGATGTGGG
>NW_020920925.1:0-641 GCF_003984885.1 Neopelma chrysocephalum
TAGTTTTTATTTTTTATTATTTTTATAATTTTATATTATTATTAAAATTTTTATTTTATCTTATTTTACTATTTTATTTTATTTTATTATTTTATTATTTAATTTTCATTTTATTATTTCATTTTTTATTTTATTGTAATAATTTATTTTTTATTTTAATATTTTATTTTAATTTTTTTTGTTCTTTTATTTTCTTTCATTTTATTATTTTAATTATTTTATTTTATTATAATTTTTTTAAATATTTTAGTTTATTTTTTATTTTGTTTCTTTATTGTATTTTATTTTGTTTCTTTATTTTATTATTTTATTTTTTTTATTTTTCATTTTCTTTTGTTATTTTTTATTATTGTATTTAATACTATTGTTTTTTATTTCTTTATTTTTTTTCAGTTTATTTTTTGATTTTTTTATTTCTTCATTTTATTTTTTTAATTTATTCGGGGTTTTTTATTTTTTTATTTTATTTTATTATGTCACTTTTTTGTTTATTTTTTATTTTATTTTTTAAATTATTTCATTTTTTTTATTTTTTTATTTTATGATTTTATGATGTTATTTTATTATTTTGTTTTATTATTTTATTTGATTTTGTTATTTCATTTTTTATTTTATTGTATTAATTTATTGTTTATTTTAAT
>NW_020920925.1:741-1790 GCF_003984885.1 Neopelma chrysocephalum
TTATTTCATTTTTTATTTTATTGTATTAATTTATTGTTTATTTTAATATTTTAATTTTTTGTTATTTTATTTTTTTATTATATTTTACTTTTTTAATTTGTTTTTTATTATTATATTTCATTATATTTTCTTATTTTATTTTCCTTTATTGTTGTTTTGTATAGTTTTATTTTATTTTATTATGTAATTTTATTTTTTATTTTTTTAATAGTATTTTATTATTGTAATTTTTTATTTTATTTTTTATTATATTCTTTTATTATTTCTTTTTTTGTATTTTATTTTATTTTATTATTTTTAGGGTTTGATTTTATTTTATTATTTTATTTTATTTTATTTTTTTATTTTTTCATTTTATTTCATTATTTATTTTATTATGTTATGTTTTTATTTTAATTTTTTTATTTTACAAATTTTTTTTATATTTTAACTTTTTTCAAAATTTTTTTTCACTTTTTTTAATTAATTTTAGTTTTGTGGGTTTTTTAAATATTTTATGTTTTTATTTCATTTTATTATTTTAGTTTAGTTTATTTTTTTATCATTTTAATTTTTAAATTTTTTATTATTTTTTATTATTTTTTAATTATTTTTTATATTTTAAGTTTTATTTCATTTTATTGTTTAATTTTATTTTTTTATTTTATTTCATAATTCTTTATTCATTTTTTATTTTTCATTTTTTATGTTATTCATTTTTATTATTTTTTGTTTTTATAATTATTATTAGATTTTTTTATTTTGTTTTATTTTATTCATGTTTATTTTATTTTTTATTATTCTTTTTTATTATTATATTTGAATTTATTTATTTTTTATTATTTTTTATTATTTTTAATTTTATTTTATTTTTATTTCAATTGTTTTCACTTCTCATTTCATTATTTTTGTTTTATTTTTTTATTTTATTTCATTTTATTTTTTCTTTTTTTATTCTCTTTTATAATTTTTTTATTTTTTTATTATCTTGTTTTATTTTATTTTATTAATTTATTTTATTTTTTCATTTAATTTAATTTTTTATTTTGATTTATTTTTTATAACAATTG
>NW_020920926.1:0-432 GCF_003984885.1 Neopelma chrysocephalum
TGGGGAGACATGGCCGTGCCCCCTGACGGTGCCCACTGCCCTCAGGGTGCCCCGGGCATCGCCGGCGCTCCAGGTTTCCCCGGCCCCCGTGGCCCCCCCGGCCCCCAAGGAGCCACCGGCCCCCTGGGCCCCAAGGGACAGACGGTGAGACAGAGACCCTTTTGCCCATTTCCTTCCTGGTCTTTTGTCCGTTTTCCCCTTTTTTTCCTGGTTTTCCCCATTTTCCCCCATTTTCTCCCCTTTAATCCACATTTCCCCCGTTTTTTCCCTTTTATTCCCATACTACCCCTTGCTTTTTCCCATTCCACCACTTTTCCCCACTATTTTCCTCTCTTTTGTTCTCATTTCCCCCCTTTTCCTGTTTCCTCCCTTTTCATTCATTTTCCCACCTTTTTCCCTTCCCCTCCATTTTTTCCCTTTTTTCCTATTCCA
>NW_020920926.1:442-604 GCF_003984885.1 Neopelma chrysocephalum
CCCCCCCAGCACAAGGGGCCAGAACTCCAGCCAGAGCTGAGGGGGACAAATGTGTCACCCCCCAAAGGTTGGAGGGGGGCTGGCACAACTCTGGGAGGCAGGGGGGCTCAGCCGGCTCTGGGGGTCTCACCTGGCCCTGGGGAGGAGGAGGGGGCACTCTGG
>NW_020920926.1:614-1123 GCF_003984885.1 Neopelma chrysocephalum
CCTGGCCCTGGGGAGGAGGAGGGGGCACTCTGGGGGTCTCACCTGGCTCTGGAAGGACAGCGGGAGCTGCTCGCTGAGGCGGCCGCAGACCAGGGCGTTGTTGAGCTCGTACAGGGTGACATCCCCGGGCGGGGGCGGCGGCGGGAACAGCCCCAGGGTGCACATGGTGGGTCTGGGAGGTGGGGGGGGAACAGAGGAGGGGGGGTGAGAGCTGCAGCCCGCGGAACGCACCGGCTCCAACCCCGCAGCCCCTCACTCACCCACCCACCCACCCACCCACAGACAGGGCGCTCCCCGCTCACAGCCCCCGGTGCCCCCCGTGTTCCCCCTCACTCTTTCTCCCTCACAGCCCCCGGTGCCCCCCGTGTTCCCCCTCACAGTTCTCCCTCACAGCCCCCGGTGCCCCCCGTGTTCCCCCTCACAGTTCTCCCTCACAGCCCCCGGCGCACCCCGTGCTCCTCCTCACCTTTTCTCCCTCACAGCCCCCGGTGCCCTCTGTGCTCCCCCTC
>NW_020920926.1:1223-1664 GCF_003984885.1 Neopelma chrysocephalum
AGCCCGCGGAACGCACCGGCTCCAACCCCGCAGCCCCTCACTCACCCACCCACCCACCCACCCACAGACAGGGCGCTCCCCGCTCACAGCCCCCGGTGCCCCCCGTGTTCCCCCTCACTCTTTCTCCCTCACAGCCCCCGGTGCCCCCCGTGTTCCCCCTCACAGTTCTCCCTCACAGCCCCCGGTGCCCCCCGTCCTCCCCCCGCGCGCCGCTCTTGCGCTTTCCCATCCCGGGGCCGCTGCCCCTTTAATGCCCCCCCACTCACACCCTCGGCCCCGAGGGCGGGAACCGGGAAAACGGTGAGGGGGAGCAAACATGGCGGGGTCGGGGGCGGTGAGGGAGCCTTAGGGGCACCGGGGGGGCACGGGGGGCTGTGAGAGAGAAAAGGAGAGAGGGAGCACGGGGGGCACGAGGGGCTGTGAGGGGGAAAGGGTGAGGGG
>NW_020920927.1:0-1225 GCF_003984885.1 Neopelma chrysocephalum
TGCCCAAATCCCCCCAGTTGCCCCCAGATCCCTCCAGGTGCCCCCAGGTGCCCCCAGTTGCCCCCAGGTGCCCCCAGGTGTGCCCAGGTGCCCCCAGATGTGCCAGGTGCCCCCAGGTGCCCCCAGGTGTGCCAGGTGTGCCCTTGTGCAGGAGGAAGGGCTCTCTGAAGGCCAAGAAGTGGAGATCCATCTTCCACCTGGGCCGATCCGGCCACGAGGCCAAGAGGAAATCGGGCAAGGCCGAGGACAAAGGTGGGAATTCCTGGGAATTCCGGGGGGGGGGGGGGATATTTTGTTTCCCCAAATCCCCCTTGGTGTCCCCAAACCCCCCTGGTGTCCCCAAATCCCCCCTGCTGTCCCCAAATCTCACCTGATGTCCCCAAATCTCACCTGATGTCCCCAAATCCCCCCTGGTGTCCCCAAATCCCCCCTGCTGTCCCCAAATCCCACCTGATATCCCCAAATCTCACCTGGTGTCCCCAAATCCCCCCAATATGCCCCAATCCTCCCTGGTGTCCCCAAAACTCACCTGATGTCCCCAAATCCCCCCTGGTGTCCCTAAATCCTCCCTGATATCCCCAAATCCCCCCTGGTGTCCCTAAATCCCCCCTGATGTCCCCAAATCCCCCCTGATGTCTCCAAATTCCCCCTGGTGTCCCCAAATCCCCCCTTGGTGTCCCCAAATCCCCCCGATGTCCCTTTTCCCGGTGCCAGAGGAGAAGGGGGCGAAGGTTCCACTGCGCCCGGCCAAGAGCATGGACTCGCTCAGCTCTGGAGGTGAGGGCAAAATCCCGGGAATTGGGCCCTGTCCATGGCCCATTCCCTGTCTCCTGTCCCTTTCTCCATCCCATTCTCATTCTCTATCCCTGTTCCTTTGTCCCTTCTTCCTGTCCCTGTCCCCATCCCATTCCCTGTCTCTGTCCTTTGTTCCCCATCCCATTCCCATTCCTGTCCCCTGTCCCTGTCCCCTTCTCCATCCCATTCCCATTCCCTGTCCCTGTCCCTGTCCCTTTCTCCATCCCATTCCCATTCCCATTCCTATTCCTATTCCCTGTCCCCTGTCCCTGTCCCCTTCTCCATCCCATTCCCATTCCCATTCCCTGTCCCCTTCTCCATCCCATTCCCATTCCCTGTCCCCTGTCCTGTTCCTCTCCCTGTCCCTCTCTCCATCGCATTCCCATTCCCTGTCCCTGTCTCTTGTCCTTTGTCCCCTGTCCCTTTCTCC
>NW_020920927.1:1325-1935 GCF_003984885.1 Neopelma chrysocephalum
TGGGATGGGATGGGATGGATGGGATGGGATGGGATGGATGGGATGGGATGGGGTGGGATGGGATGGGATGGGATGGGATGGGATGGATGGGATGGGATGGGGGGGGATGGGATGGGATGGGGTGGGATGGGATGGGATGGGATGGGATGGGATGGGATGGAGGGGATGGAATGAAGTGGGAGGGAGGGGATGGGATGGGATGGGATGGAGAGGACAGGGATGGGGATGGAGAAGATGGAGCAGGGATGGAGAGGGGAGGATGGGATGGAGAAGGTGGGGTAGGAGTGGAAAGGACGGGGATGGGGTCCTGACCCTCCCCTGGACACTGGGATCCCTCTGGACCCTCCCCTGGACATTGGGATCCCTCTGGACCCTCCCCTGGACACTGGGATCCCTCTGGACCCTCCCCTGGACACTGGGATCCCTCGGGACCCTCTCCCCGACCCCTCCACCCCCCAACCCTCCCCCCTGTGCCCCCCTCCCCCCTGTGCTGACCCCCCCCTCCGGCACAGCCCCCCCGGGGAAGGTCCCTCAGCGCCAGCAGAGCCTCGACCCCTCAGAACCCCCCCCCGGAACTCCCCCCGGAGCCGCAGGAACCCCCGCGGGACCC
>NW_020920928.1:0-674 GCF_003984885.1 Neopelma chrysocephalum
CCTGGCGATGGACAAATGCCAGCTGCAAGAAGAGCTGGCAAAACTCCAGCACCATTTGGAGACCAATGTGGTGGATCGCAGCCAACTAGAGCAATGTAAAAGAGAGGTGGAAGAACAAGCTGACCAGGAAATGAGACAAAAACTCCAAGAAGTCAATGAGTTTTTGCAAGTAAGTGAATTTGTCCCCAGTGTCCACAGGCACCACGTAAACTTCTCTTGTGGCCATGGTTTTGGGTCTTTTTCTTTTGCTCCTGTATTCTGTGTGTTAGCTTCTGTCTTTGCTGAAGGCAGTGGCAGAAGGCAATCTGGTTGGGCAGGAGGGCTGTCCTGGGTGTGGAATGTGCCGGCAGGTCCCTGAATCCAAAGGCTGCCCAAGGCAGATTCCCACTTGGCAGTGCTTGGGGGGGATCTCTGTGCGCTGCTCTGCTTCTCGCTGCTCATCCTTGAATGGCTTTGGCAACTTGCAGCTGTCATGGCCAGAGCTACAGGTGCTGCTTTGTGCTTGCAGGGGGGGAAGGTGCTCAGAAAAGGAGTCCCTTAAATGACAGGGGTGGGGCTGAGGGGGTGGAGGTGGGGGATGCTCTTCTTGTCTTTGAAGAATCCTTTTCCATGGGCCCTGTCCTACAGACACAGTGTCTCTTCATTAGGAGCTTTGAAGAAGAGTGCTAATTTGG
>NW_020920929.1:0-5130 GCF_003984885.1 Neopelma chrysocephalum
GAAAGTTTCTTCCTGCCCTGCTGTGTGCTGCCCGTTGGCTGGTGGAGCAGCAGAGCAGAAATTCACTGTTGGCATCTGGCAAAGCAGCAGGTGAGAGCAGTTGCGAGGGGGAGGGGGGTGAGGTGTCTGCTCTTCAAGAGGGACAAGACAAAGGAGTTGGGGAATTGTCCTGGTGTGGTATATTAATAGAATAGAAAAGACAGGACCCAGCAGCCAGTTGGCAAGCAGTCAAATCTGTTTATTTCAAAGCAAAATGCCTCCTTAGAAACCCTCTGGAGGACATGTGACCGCCACCCTCACAAGGCCCAGGCCGCCTCCTTCCCCCCAGGCCCAGCAGGGCCGCCCTCACACCTGCCCCGCCCTGCCATGTCCCGCCCGGCCCCACCTGCACCGTGGCCTCTGTCACAGCCCACGCTGACGTGCTGAGCCTTCCCCCAGCCATTGTGATGTCACAGGCGCCAGTCGGGCACGGCTTTGTTGGTGCCCGCAGCCGGCGCTCAGAGCTGCTGGAGCCTCTCGGGGAGCAGCAGCACATCCCGCTCGGGGAGCGTTCGTTGCGCGCCTGGATCGCCGTCTTGGCAGCTGCAGGCCACGACCACTGCACAGGGCGACCTCGTCCGCCTTGTGCTTCATACCCTGTGCCCGTCCTTATTCTTGTCCTTGTCCCCTTTGTCACCCTCACCCTAAACCTCACCCTTGTCCCATTCCTCACCCCCACTTGGCACCCGGCAGCCCGCCGGGGGCTTCTTGCCCTTCCTGCTGCTGGGAGCTGCAAGCAGGGCCATGCCGCGGCTTCTCAGCAAGAAGCGACGGCAGTCGCCATCCGGCAGCACCAGCGGGCAGCCCTGGGCTGCCACCAGCTCCAGCAGCACCTCCCAGCTCCGGGAGCAGGGGCTGGGCAGGCTGCACCGCGCGGCCGCCCGCGGCGACCTGGGCTGGCTGAGGCGCTGGCGCTGGTACGTCAAGGTAGTCGGCATCGACAGGCCAGACCAGGAGATGCGGTGAGTTCTGGGCCACGCTGATGGCACCCCTGGGCTGCTCCTGAGCCAAGCTGCAGTAGTCCTGGGCAGCCCTCTCTTAAGGACAAGGCTCGAAAAGTGACATTTGCCCTGTCAGCTGGGAGAGGGAACTCTTGAGCTTTTCACTGCTTGGAGCTGCCGGCCGGGCTCCAGCGCTGTTGGAAACGCCTGTTGCCCACCTGCCGCTTGGCCGTGGTCTCTCTGCAGGGCTGTTCTGCAGCTGCTCAGCCCTCACCTCTTCTCTTCTGCCCTCTGGCTCATCAGCACAGGCTGCAGCAGCAGCAGCAGCAGCAGCAGCAGCGAGCAGGAGGAGCAGAGTCCGGGCAGGGTCCCCAGGGTGCTGGGTAGAGACACAGCTTGGGCTCATCCTTTGTCTGTCTGGGTTAAGAGCGTCTGTTTAATTTTTAGGACACCTCTGCATCTGGCTTCGGCCAATGGCCATGCAGATGTCGTTCGATATCTGCTAAGAAAGAACAGCCAGCCCAACCTCGCTGACAGCTTCAAGAGAACGGCCCTGATGAAGGTGTGTGGAATGCCTTGGGAGCTTGTAGGTGGGGCTCAGTGCTGGTGTGTTAAAGGGGAGGTGTCTGGCAGGATTCCTTGCAGGGCAGGGCCATAGAAACACGCCCATTGCAATGGGCACGGCACAGGCCTCTGTTAGCTAATCTTTGCAGATGGTCTTCTATGGCAGCGTTCAGGAGCTGAGGGAGTTGTGACAGAGGGGATGTAAAAGTTGGAAGTCATTCCCTTTTGGTGTGTTGTTCCCAGGCAGTCCAGCAGGAGCAGGAAGAATGTGTTGCTCTTCTGCTGGCACACGGTGCCGACCCCAACCTGGCAGACGCTGACGGCAACACTGCCCTTCACCTGGCTGTCCTCTCTAAAAACACAGCTGTGGCAGGGCTGTTACTGGAGCATCATGCCCAGAGTGATGCTCAGAACCAGGTAACCTTGGCATGTGGCTAAAGCTGCTCTTTGCAACAGCTGCACAGCTTGTCTGTGTCTTTCTAATGGGGATTCTTTCTCCTTTCAGTGGGGATTTACCCCCTTCAAACTTGCAGCCTTGCAACAGCATGAGGAGATGGAGTGCCTTCTGAAGAAAGCAGCTGACAGGCAGGCTCAAGCCCAGGGGGAAAGGTGAGGGCTTTGTCAAAACAGCCCACGGGTCTTCTGGGGAGTCTGCAAGTGTGACCCAGACGAGGGGTGTGGCAATGAGCTTGGAAAAGGAAGGAGCAGCCCCGTGGAAGCAGTTCCCTGTGGGACTGGTAAATGCAGGTCTGCACTTGGCTGCTCTCCTACCTTCGGGGCTCTCGTCCTTTGCCCGCTGAGGTCTGCAAGAAAGCCTTGTCTGTGGTGCCCTCTCCCCACACAGAGCCAGAGCCATGGGCAAACTTGCCAGTAGCTCAGCAGCGTGGCTGCTCTGCAGGCCAGGGAGCTTTAAGCCAAGGCAGAGTTGGTGCGTTAAGTGCTCTGAAGGGAAGCGTTGAGCGTTGAGGGAAAGAGAAGCAGCACTGTCCCAGGGGACATGAGGGGCTCCGAGTGCACAGACGGAGAAAACTTCCTGCCCTGGAGATGGTCAGGCGGTCGAAGGGCTCGCCCCGGGAGTTTGTGCAGCTGCATCTGTGGGGACTTGGAAGAGCAGTGCAAGGAGCCCTGAACAGCATGGCCTGACCTCGTAGCTGAGGCTGCTTTGGGGAGGCCCCTTCTAAGAGAAATTCTCCAATGCTTCCATGGACTTGGCTTTGCTTTCACGGAGCTTGTAGGAAAGGGGGGAAGAGCTCTTTTGGGAGCAAGCAGGGGAAAAATGAGGCAGGATCAGACATGTCTCAGATGAAATTTTGGATGCTTTAGGACTGTTCTTGTGGTTCCTGGAACCCATGAGGCTCACCTGGAGGAAGATAATCTGCGCTTGCAGGAGGAGCTGGACAGGGCTGATGGGGAGGTATGGAAAGCCTGTCCCCACAGGGATAAACCTGGCAGTGCCTGTTGCTTCCTCTCCATCATGAAAACAGACCAAACAATATTCTGGGAGCCAGGATGACAGAGACCTAAGGAAGCAGCAGTTCCATCGGGCTTTGATCTGCCTCTGTCCCTCTGGCCCCCTGCCCCACAACCCGCCCTGCTGAGGCAGAGCTGCCTCTCCTTAGGGTTTCACCCCTTACCGCTCAGGGGGGCTGGGGCTCCTCTCTCTCTGCTACACTCCAGGTCTTCCTGCTTTAAGAAGACTCCCCACGCAGCCCTGGTGCCATTCTCCACTGCAGGGCAGGTCTGGGGAGCAGTTCACCTGGCTGCCTTTGCTGAAATGGTGCTCATCAGCTTGTCAGTGATGCCACCCTTCCTGGCCCCACCACACTGAAGCAGAGCTGCCTCTCCTCAGGCATCCACTGCTTCCTGCTCAGGGGCTGCTGGGCGCCTCTCTCTGCACTACAGTGCGGGTCTTTCCCACTTCAGAAAACTCCCCATGCTCCCCTGGTGCAATCCTGGGCTCCAGAGCACATGTGCCAGAGCACTTGGCCTCTGCCACTTGCCAGACGCCTTCCTTTAGGGGGATGAACTATTTCCCTCATCTTTTCCTGAGGTAGCAAGCAAGGGAATACGAGAAACGTCCCAGGTCACAAAACAGGTCGGAGGGGCAGTGTCAGTGCTCAGAACTGAGCTGTAGGAAAGCAGTGGAGGGATGGGAGAGGCTGCTGTAAAAGAGGACAAAGGCATCCAGCTTGTGTTCATTGGGGAGGAGAAGTGAAGCTTTGAAGGGACTTGAATGGATTGCAGTTCTTTGGGCAGAGGGGATGCACACAGACATGCAACACCTGAGTTCCTCAGCAGCAGCTGGCTCCTCTCTGGAAAAGCTCCCCTGACAACTGTGCATTCTTCCCGTGATTTTACAGCTGCGGGAGGAGGAAGAAAAGCATCTTCAGTCCGAGCATTGTGTTGGTGACTCGAAGACTGCTTTGGATGACAAGGGAAGAGAAACAACTTCTTCCCAGAAACTGCAGGACCTCCCATTGGCATCTTCCGAGACTAATACCACTCTTAAACAACTGGAAGAAGACGCGCAACAGTAAGAGAGTAACCCAGTGAAGCGAGGGGTCTGTGGCTTTGGGGCATTGGTGGAAACAAGGGGAGAGTCAGTGGGATTTTGAAGGACACTTCTGCTGTGGATTCTGTTCCTTAGCATAGTTTGTCTGGCATTGGATTTTCTGGCAATAAGACCTGTATTTCTTCTTAAGCTCTGCAAGTGGAAAGAGCAGATTGGAAGCCACTGTCCAGCAGCCAAGCGATAGCGCTGAAGCCCTTCCGAGAGACCTGCAAGCCTCTGCCTCAGTAAGCTGGTCCTAAATTTGCCTTTCTGTGACTCTCGAGCCCAGTTGCCTATTTCCGTGGGGAAACTGTAAGATGAAGTTTCCCTGGAGAGCCCAGGGGAGCTCAGTTTCTGCCTTCTCCTCAGTAGAGGCTGCTCAGAAAGCAGCCTGCTCCTTTCCCCAGCTGCTACAAAAGCCCTGAGGGTGTTTGCTGTGCTGGACACTGGGGGAATTCTTAGATTCTAAATGAGGAGTTTCATCCTGAGCTCCAAGGGACCCGCAAGTATTGCTGCCAGAAGGGTCTCACAAATTCTTAAGTAGGTCTAAAGTTTCCTCTTTCTGTTGGGGAATCTTTCAAGTGTTTTCTAGGGTCGTTTCCAGTAGATGACAAATACAGTTGCCATAGTCCCCCCCCCGAGAGGTTTTCCCAGAATTCACTGCCTTTAGATCATGATGAGTTTCCTTTTTTTTTTTTTCTGTGCACAGGGTGGTGAACTTTCCCAGCAGCTGGACATGGAGCCTGGAACAGGCATGCAGCCAGAGGCCCCAAACCAGGCTTTACAAGAAGAGCTGTCCACTCTGCTTGGGAAATGTGAAAAACTGGAGAAGAGCAAATGTCAGCTGCAAGAAGAGGTGACAAAACTCCATCATCATTTGGAGGCTTTGGTGCTGGATGGCAGCCAAACAGAACAGTGTAAAAGAGAGGTGGAAGAACGAGCTGACCAGGAAATAAGTCCAAAGCTACAAGACGTCAGCCTCGTTCTGCAAGTAAGTGAATTTGTCCCCAGTGTCCACAGGCACCACGTAAACTT
>NW_020920930.1:0-1683 GCF_003984885.1 Neopelma chrysocephalum
GAAATTCCTCCTCCTGGCCAACCTGAGCCTCTTAGGAAATTCAATCACTTCCTAAAGGGAAGGACACAAGTGTGAGGGAAGGACACAAGTGTGGAATATCTGTGCAAGCATTTCATGGATAAATTAGTATTTTATGGATAAATAAATATTTTATGGGTAAATAAATAATTTAGGGGTAAGTGTGTGGGACGTGGAGGTTTTGCTCACCTGGTGTGTCCCTGTCATCGTGCCAGCACTGAAATACCTGGAATAGCTCTTCATTAATCCAGTTCTGTTGGTTCTTGGAATCAGGGGAGTTCATGGAGTGTGTCCTGACTCTAGGAAAGGCCCAGGAACCGCTGGTTTTTTGAAGACCAGCTCTTTTGTTCCGCGGCTTCCTCGGAAAGGCGACTCCTCCAGCCCTGGGGGAGCCTTTTGGTCACTTGTCTCCTCACATCGACCACTTCAGCTGATTTATGGCCCCTTTTGGATGTTCCTGGCCCAGAGCCGTGGAAGTTCTAAAACAATCTCCGAGGCTTCGAGGCCGGGGAAGGGAAGTTTGTACAAATGTGGTTATTCTGGGAGAGCCTCTGGTTTTTTGGGTTCCTCTCCCAAGGGGGGGGTTTGAGATGCCTTCCAAACCTGGGATTGGAGACAAAGGGCCAGAGAACCACCTCAGGAAAGAGGAGACAACTTGGGAAGCTGCTCTGCATTTTCTCTGCCTGTTTTTTTTTTCCAAGGAGGAGACATGAAGCTGTGAATGTTTTCAACTCTGACACCTGGACACTTTCTTTCCCTCACAGGGATTTTTTGTTGCAAGTGAAATAATAGCAGCTCCTTGAAATCGTGCCAGGGCACCCACGCCAAGTGGGTGGAAGAGGTATGTGAAAATTAAATGTATTATTTGGAAGCTGTTCTGGATGCTTCTTGCTTTCCTGGGGGGAGGAAGGACCTAGAACTGTTTGGCCCTCTTTGTTTTTTTTTTTTAATTTCCCTTAATTGGCTTCAATGAAGATTTATCAGCTATTTCTGTCCAACCACTGTGCTACCAAGTGTTTCAAAGCAGTTCTGTTGTGAGGACAAGCTGGGACTTGCTACCAGGGAGGATATAAAAATGTTCTTGTAGCTCTTGGGTTTGGGATCTTTCCACACTACTCTGGTTTTCCCAACAAAACCCTCCCGTGTCAGGGGAATCACACACACCTGGATTCTTCTTTTCACAGGTTTCTCCCTCAAAAGCTTGATCCCACTCCCACTCTTTGTTTTCCCAGTTGACACAGTTTAAAGCTCTTGAGAAAGCCCAGCTTTGACCCTGGTGCTTCCCCTGCTCTTTCACCAGGCAACGAGATCTTTGCTTCCCTCTGCTTGGAAACAGGACTCAAAATGTCGTGGAATCATGGAATGGTTTGGGTTGGAAGGGACCTTAAATATGATTCAGTTCCACCCCTGCCATGGGCAGGGAAACCTTCCACCAGCCCAGGTTGCTCCAAGCCCCGTCCAACCTGGCCTTGGACACTTCCAGGGATCCAGGGGCAGCCACAGCTTCTCTGGACAACCTGGGCCAGGGCCTCCCCACCCTCCCAGCCAGGAATTCCTTCCCAATATCCCATCTCACCCTGCCCTCTGGCACTTTGAAGCCATTCCCCTTGTCCTGTCACTCCAGCCCTTGGAAATAGTCTCTCTCCATCTTTCCTGGAGCCCCTT
>NW_020920931.1:0-317 GCF_003984885.1 Neopelma chrysocephalum
CCCTGACCACCAACCGCATGACGGTGGTCCAGGCCTTCGTGGGGGGGTCCCACTTCCGCGCCCCCCCCGCCCCCGCCGCCCTCGCGCCCCCCACCCTCGACCTGCTGGTGCAGAACATCGCCATCAACAGCGGCTACACCAGCAAGATACTGGTCAGGGGGCTGGGGGGCACTGGGAGGGCACTGGGAGGGGTGGGAGGGGGGATTGGGGGACACTGGGAGGAGGTTGGGGGGGTTTGAGGGGATTTGGGGGAGTGATAAGGGGGGATGGAGGGGCTGGGGGGCACTGGGGGGGTGGGAGGGGGGATTGGGGGGCAC
>NW_020920932.1:0-470 GCF_003984885.1 Neopelma chrysocephalum
CTCGTGCTCTACTTCGTCATCCAGACGTTCGTGGTGGAGGGGCGGCCGTGGCTGGCCGAGTGCACCCCCCTCTACGTCCAGTACGGCGTCAAGTTCTTCATCATCGGCGTCACCGTGCTGGTGGTGGCCGTGCCCGAGGGGCTCCCGCTGGCCGTCACCATCTCCCTCGCCTACTCCGTCAAGGTGGGGCGGGGGGGGGGCCCTGGGGGGCCTTCGGTGGCCCCGCGGCCTTGGGGGACGTCGATTGTCCCTCTGTCACCCTGTCCTGGGGGGCCTTGGGGGACATAAACTGTCCCTCTGTCACCCTGTCCTGGGGACCTTGGTGGCCCTTGGTGGCCCTGTGGGACATCTATGGCCCCCCGTGTCCCTCTGTCCCTCTGTCACCCTGTCCTGGGGAGCCTTGGGGGACGTCGATTGTCCCTCTGTCACCCTGTTCTGGGGGCCTTGGTGGCCCTCAATGGCCCTGTGGC
>NW_020920932.1:570-1630 GCF_003984885.1 Neopelma chrysocephalum
CGATTGTCCCTCTGTGACCCTGTCCTGGGGGCCTTGGTGGCCTTGGTGGCCCTGTGGCCTTGGGGGACATCGATTGTCCCTCTGCCACCCTGTCCTGGGGGACCTTGGGGGACATAAATTGTCCCTCTGTCACCCTGTCCTGGGGTGCCTTGGTGGCCTTCGGTGGCCCCACGGCCTTGGGGGACATCTGTGGTCCCCTGTGTCCCTCTGTCCCCCTGTCCTGGGGGTCCCTGAGGTCACTCAGGGTCACTCTGTCACCTCTGTCACCCTGTCTGGGGGGCCTTGGTGGCCCTCAATGGCCCTGTGGGACATCTATGGCCCCCCGTGTCCCTCTACCACCTTGTCCTGGGGGCCTTGGTGGCCTTTGGTGGCCCTGTGGTCTTGGGGGATGTCTGTTGTCCCTCTGTCACCCTGTCCTGGGGGGCCTCGATGGCCCTGTGGCCTCGGGGGACATCTCTTGTCCCTCTGTCACCCTGTCTGGGGGGTCTCTGAGGGCACTGGGTCCCTCTGTCACCCTGTCCTGGGGGCTCTCGGTGGCCTTTGATGGCCCTGTGGCCTTGGGGGACATCTGTGGCCCCCCGTGTCCCTCTGTCCCCTCTGCCACCCTGTCCTCAGGGTGGCCCTTGGTGGCCCTGTGTGTGTCTCATCTTTAGGGTCCTAATTGTAACCCTGACCCTAAGCCTGACCCTAACCCTAGTCCTAAACCTAACCCTAACCCTAACCCTAATCCTAAATTTAACCTTCCTGATTTTCACCCAATTTTTCCCCAATTTTTCCCATTTCTCCCCCGTTTTCCCCCCAGAAAATGACGAAGGACAACAACCTGGTGCGGCACCGGTGCCCCTGGGTGCCCCTGGGTACCCCTGCCCATTCATTTTTCCCCATTTTCCCCCGTTTTATCCCATTTCTCCCCATTTTTATCCCAATATCCCCCGTTTTTCCCCAATTTCCCCCCGTTTTCCCCCGTTTTATCCCATTTTCCCCCAATTTCCCCCCCAGAAAATGATGAAGGACAACAACCTGGTGCGGCACCTGGACGCGTGCGAGACGATGGGCAGTG
>NW_020920933.1:0-578 GCF_003984885.1 Neopelma chrysocephalum
GGATTTGAGGGGGGGGCTGGGGGAGATTTGAAGGGATCTGGGGGGGGTTGGATGGGGATTTAGGGGGGGGTTGGGGGTCTTTGGGTGTATTTGGGGGAGTTAAAACAGGTTTTGGGGGTATTGGGGCATCAAAGGGATCTGTGGGGGGAGGGGATTAAAGGGAAAATGGAGGTTAGGGGACATTTGAGAGGGGTTAAAGGGGCCTGGGAGGGAGAGGAGGGGCTGCACCAAGAGCAGGTGAGTCCTGAGACCCCCCCTGGTGTCCCCAAGACCCTCTTGGTGTTCCCAGTTCCCCCCTTGACACCTTGAGACCCCTCTGGTGTCTCCAATGTCTCCAGGGCCTCTCACGGCCCCAATTCCCCCCTTGGCACCCCCAATTCCACTGTCCACAAACCCCATCCCTGATGTCTCCAACCCTCCATCTCACCCCAGGAGCCCCCCCTGGATCCTCTGACCACAAAAACGCCCCCTCCCCCCCCACAGAAAGGCCAAGGGCATCTGGGGACACACTGGGGACAGTTGGGGGGCTTTGGGGGGCACTGGGTGATTACTGGGACACACTGGGGGGAACCAGGGGG
>NW_020920934.1:0-451 GCF_003984885.1 Neopelma chrysocephalum
GACTGAAGGTGCCAGGACCGGGAGCCCCAACTGCTCGCGCAGAGCCGGTCACGGAGCACAAGGGGGAGGTGAGAGCCGGAGGGTCAGGCCCCTCCGTCTGGGGAAAAAGGGCCGTCGTTCGTGGGCCGGTGCGCCGGCCGACCGGGGGCTAAAATTGCATACGGTCGAGGATTCCTTCCATACCGAAGGCGCCAGGACCGGGAGCCCCGGCTGCGCTCGTGAATCCAATTGCGGCGCACAAATTGCAGGCAGGAGCTGGAGGGTCAGGCCCCTCCTTCTGGGCAAGAAGGGCCGTCGTTGGCTGGCCGGCGCGCCTGCCGGTCGGGGGCTAAAATTGCATACGGTCGAGGATTCCTTCCAGACCGAAGGCGCTGGGACCGGGAGGCCAGGCTGTGCAGGTAGAGCCGATCGCGGCGCACAAGGGGCAGGCGAGAGCCGGAGGGTCAGGCCC
>NW_020920934.1:551-1595 GCF_003984885.1 Neopelma chrysocephalum
ACCGGGAGCCCCGGCTGCGCACGTAGATCCGATCGCGGCGCACAAATCGCAGGCGAGAGCCGGAGCGTCAGGCCACTCCTTCTGGGCAAAAAGGGCCGTCGTTCGTGTGCCGGTGCGCTGGCCAGAAGAGGGCTAAAATTTCATATAGTCGAGAATTCCTTCCAGACCGAAGGCGCCAGGACCGGGAGCCCCAACTGCGCGCGTAGAACCGATCGCGGCGCACAAGGGGCAGGCGAGAGCCGGAGGGTCAGGCCCCTCCTTCTGGGCAAAAAGGGCCGTGGTCCGCTGGCCGACGCGCCTGCCAGTCGGGGACTAAAATTGCATGCGGTCGACGATTCCTTCCAGACCGAAGGCGCCAGGACCGGGAGCGCCGCCTGCACGCGTAGAACCGATCGCGGCGCACAAGTAGCAGGCGAGAGCTGGAGGGTCAGGCCACTTCCTCTGGGCAAAAAGGGCCGTGGTTCGTGTGCAGGTGTGTCGCCCGGCCGGGGGCTAAAATTGCATACCATCGAGGATTCCTTCCAGACCGTAGGCGACAGGACCGGGAGCCCTGGCTGCGCGCATAGAGCCGATCGCGGGGCACAAAGAGCAGGCGAGAGCCGGAGGGTCAGGCCCCTCCTTCTGGGCAAAAAGGGCCGTCTTTCGCTGGCCGGCGCAACTGCCAGTCGGGGCTAAAATTGCATATGGTCGAGGATTCCTTCCACACCGAAGGCACCAGGACCGGGAGCCTCAGCTGCACGCGTAGAGCCAATCACGGCGCACAAACAGCAGGCGAGAGCCGGAGGGTCAGGCCCCTCCTTCTGGGCAAAAAGGGCCGTCGTTCTTGGGCCAGTGCGCCGGCCGGCCGGGGGAAAAAATTTCATACGGTCGAGGATTCCTTCCAGACCGAAGGCGCCAGGACCGGGAGCTCCGGCTGCACGCGTAGAGCCGATCGCGGCGCACAAATGGCATTCGAGAGCCGGAGGGTCAGGCCCCTTCTTCTGGGCATAAAGGGCCGTCGTTCGTGTGCTGGTGCGCTGGCCAGTCGGGGGCTAAAATTGCATA
>NW_020920935.1:0-3118 GCF_003984885.1 Neopelma chrysocephalum
TCACAGGCCGGCGCACAGGCTGGCCGGGGGCTAAAATTGCATTCGGTCGAGGATTCCTTCCAGACCGAAGGCGCCAGGACGGGGAGCCCCGGCTGCGCGCGTAGAGCCGATCGCGGCGCACAAGTAGCAGGAGGGAGCCGGAGGGTCAGGCCCCCCTTTCTGGGCAAAGAGGGCCGCCGTTCGCTGGCCGCCGACATGGCAATCCAGGGCTGACCGAGGGCCAAAATCGGATACGGTCGAGGTTTCTTTCCAGACCGGATGCGCCGGAGTCGCGAGCACCGGCTGCGCACGTAGAGTTGATCGCGGCGCACAAGGGGCAGGAGGGAGCCGGAGGGTCAGGCCTCTTCTTCTGGGGAAAAAGGGCTGTCGTTTGCGGGCCGACGCGTTGGAGGTCAGGGGGCTAAAATTGCATACGGTCGAGGATTCCTTCTAGACCGAAGGCACAAGGACCGGGAGCCACGGCTGCGTGCGTAGAGCAGATCGCAGCGCACAAATAGCAGGCGAGAATCGGAGGGTCATACCCCTTCTTCTGGGCACAAAGGGCCGTCGTTCGCTGGCCGGCGTACCGGCTGGCCCGAGGCTAAAATTGCATACGGTCGAGGATTCCTTCCAGACAGAAGACGCCAGTACCAAGAGCCCCGGCTGCGCGCGTAGAGCCGATCGCGGCGCACAAGGGGCTGGCAGGAGCCAGAGGGTCAGGCCCCTCCTTCTGGGCAGAAAGTGCTGTCGTTCGTGGGCCGGTGCGCCGGCCGACCGGGGGTTAAAATTGCATACGGCAGAGGATTCCCTCCAGACCGAAGGCACAAGGACCGGGAGCCACGGCTGCGCGCGTAGATCCGATCGAAACGCACAAAGGGCAGGCGAGAGCCGGAGGGTCAGGACCCTCCTTCTGGGCAAAAGGGCCGTCGTTCGTTGGCCGGTGCGCCTGCCAGTCGGGGACTAAAATTGCATACGGTCGAGGATTCCTTCCAGACCGAAGGCGCCAGGACCGGGAGCCCCGGCTGCGTGCGTAGAGCCGATCGCGGCGCACAAGGGGCAGGAGAGAGCCGGAGGGTCAGGCCCCCCTTTCTGGGCAAATAGGGCCGCTGTTCGCTGGCCGCCGACATGGCGGTCCGGGGCTGGCCGAGGGCCAAAATCGGATACGGTCGAGGATTCTTTCAAGACCGGATGCGCCAGAATCGGGAGCCCCGGCTGCGCACGTAGAGTTGATCGCGGCGCACAAGGGGCAGGAGGGAGCCAAAGGTTCAGGCCCCTCCTTCTGGGCACAAAGGGCCGTTTTTTGCGGGCCGACGTGCCGTTCGGCAGGGGGCTAAAATTGCATACGGTCGAGTTTTCCTTCCAGACCGAAGGCGCCAGGACCGGGAGCCCCGGCTGCGCGCGTAGAGCCGATCGCGGCGCACAAATAGCAGGTGAGAATCGGAGGGTTAGGCCCCTCCTTCTTGGCAAAAAGGGCCGTCGTTCGCTGGCCGGTGCGCCTGCCAGTCGGGGGCTAAAATTGCATACGGTCAAGGATTCCTTCCAGATCGAAGTTGCCAGGATCGCGAGGCCCGGCTGCGCGCGTAGAGCCGATCGCAACGCACAAAAGGCAGGCGGGAGCCGGAGGGTCAGGACCCTCCTTCTGGGCAAAAGGGCCGTCGTTCGTGGGCTGGTGCGCCTGCCAGTCGGGGGCTAAAATTGGATACGGTCGAGGATTCCTTCCAGACCGAAGGCGCCAGGACCGGGAGACCCGGCTGCACGCTGAGAGCCGATCGCGGCGCACAAGGGGCAGGCGAGAGTAGGAGGGTCAGGCCCCCCCTTCTGGGCAAAAAGGGCCGCCGTTCGCTGGCCGCCGACATGGCGGTCCGGGGCTGGCCGAGGGCCAAAATCGGATACGGTCGAGTATTCTTTCCAGACCGGATGCGCCGGAGTCGCGAGCCCTGGCTGCGCACGTAGAGTTGATCGCGGCGCGCAAGGGGCAGGAGGGAGCTGGAGGGTCAGGCCTCTTCTTCTGGGCATAAAGGGCCCTCGTTTGCGGGCCGCCGACATGGCGGTCCGGGGCTGGCCGAGGGCCAAAATCGGATACGGTCGAGGATTCTTTCAAGACCGGATGCGCCGGAGTCGGGATCCCCGGCTGCGCACGTAGAGGTGATCGAGGCGCACAAGGGGCAGAAGGCAGGAGCCGGAGGGTCAGGCCCCTCCTTCTGGGCAAAAAGGGCCGTCGTTCAAAGACCGACGCGCTTGCCAGCAGGGGGCTAAAATTGCATACGGTTGAGGATTCCTTCCAGACCGAAGGCGCCAGGACTGGGAGCCCCGGCTGTGCGCATAGAGCCGATCGCGGCGCACAAATAGCAGGCGAGAATCGGAGGGTCAGGCCTCATCTTCTGGGCAAAAAGGGCCGTCGTTCGCTGGCCGGTGCGCCTGCCAGTCGGGAACTAAAATTGCATACGGTCGAGGATTCCTTCCAGACCGAAGGCGCCAGGACCGAGAGCCCCAACTGCGCGCGTAGAGCTGATCGCGGGGCACAAATAGCAGGTGAGAGCCGGAGGGTCAGGCCCCTCCTTCTGGGCAAAAAGGGCCGTCGTTCGTGGGCCCGCGCGCCGGCCGACCGGGGGGTTAAATTGCATACGGTCGAGGATTCCTTCCAGACCGATGGCGCCAGGACCTGGAGCCCGGCTGCGCGCATAGAGCCGATCGCGGCGCACAAATAGCAGGTGAGAGCCGGAGGGTCAGGTCCCTCCTTTTGGGCAAAAAGAACCGTCATTCATGGGCCCGCGCGCCGACCGACCGGGGGCTAAAATTGCATATGGTCGAGGATTCCTTCCAGACCGAAGGCGCCAGGACCGGGAGCCCGGCTGCGCGCGTAGAGCCGATCGCGGCGCACAAATAGCAGGCGAGAGCCGGAGGGTCAGGCCTCTCCTTCTGGCCAAAAAGGGCCGTCGTTCGCTGGCCGGCGTACCGGCTTGCCGGGGGCTAAAATTCCATACGGTCGAGGATTCCTTCCAGGCCGAAGACGCCAGGACCTAGAGCCCAGGCTGCGCGCGTAGAGCCGATCGCGGCGCACAAATAGCAGGCGAGAGCAGGAGGGTCAGTCTCCTCCTTCTGGGCAAAAAGAACCGTCGTTCGTGGGCCTGTGCGTCTG
>NW_020920935.1:3218-4669 GCF_003984885.1 Neopelma chrysocephalum
TGGGCAGAAAGGGCTGTCGTTTGCGGGCCTACGCGCCTGCCGGCCGGCCGGAGACTAAATTGTATACGGTCGAGGATTCCTTCCAGACCGAAGGCGCCAGGACCGGGAGCCCCGGCTGCGCGCGTAGAGCCGATCGTGGCGCACAAATAGCAGGCGAGACCCGGAGGGTCAGGCCCCTCCTTCTGGGCAAAAAGGGCCGTCGTTCGCTGGGCAGCACGCCGGCCGGGCGGGGGCTAAAATTGCATACGGTCGAGGATTCCTTCCAGACCGAAGGCGCCAGGACCGGGACCGCTGGCTGCGCTTGTTGAACCGATCGAAACACACAAAGGGCAGGAGGGAGCCGGAGGGCCAGGCCCCTCCTTCTGGGCAAAAAGGGCCGTCGTTCGTGTGCCGGCGCGCCGGCCGACCGGGGGCTAAAATTGCATACGGTCGAGGTTTCCTTCCAGACCAAAGGCGCCAGGACCGGGAGCCCCGGCTGCGCGCGTAGAGCCGATCGCGGCGCACAAAAGGCAGGGGAGAGCCGGAGGGTCAGGCCCCTCCTTCGGGGCACAAAGGGCCGCCGTTCGCTGGCCGCTGACATGGCTGTCCGGGGTGGCAGAGGGCCAAAATCAGATACGGTCGAGGATTCTTTCAAGACCGGATGCGCCGGAGTCGGGAGCCCCGGCTACGCTCGTAGAGCGGAGCGCGGCGCACAAAGGGAGGAGGGAGCCGGAGGGTCAGGCCCCTCCTTCTGGGCAGAAAGGGCTGTCGTTTGCGGGCCTACGCGCCGGCCGGCCGGGGGCTAAATTGTATACGGTCGAGGATTCCTTCCAGACCGAAGGCGCCAGGACCGGGAGCCCCAGCTGCACGCGTAGAGCCGATCGCGGCTCACAAATAGCAGGCGAGAATCGGAGGTTCAGGCCCCTTCTTCTGGGCAAAAAGGGCCGTCGTTTGCTGGCCGGTGCACCTGCCAGTGGGGAGCTAAAATTGCATACGGTCGGGGATTCCTTCCAGACCGAAGGCGCCAGGACCGGGAGGCCCGGCTGCGCGCGTAGAGCCGAACGCAACGCACAAGGGGCAGGAGGGAGCCGGAGGGTCAGGCCCCTCCTGCTGAGAAAAAAGGGCCGTCGTTCGTGGGCCGGAGCGCCGGACGGCCGGGGGCTAAAATTGCATACGGTTGAGAATTCCTTCCAGACCGATGGCGCCAGGACCGGGAGCCCCGGCTGCGTGCGTAGAGCCGATCGCGGCACATAAGGGGCAGGAGGGAGCCGGAGGGTCAGGCCTCTTCTCCTGGGTACAAAGGGCCTTCGTTTGCATGCCGGTGCGCCTGCCAGTCGGGGGCTAAAACTGCCTACGGTCGAGGATTCCTTCCAGACCGAAGGCGCCAGGAACGGGAGGCCCGGCTGCGCACGAAGAGCCGATTGGAACTCACAAGGGGCAGGCGGGAGCCGGAGGGTCAGGCCCATCCTTCT
>NW_020920936.1:0-1160 GCF_003984885.1 Neopelma chrysocephalum
AATCAACCACCCTAAAGTTAATGCTGACTAAATCAACAGTTCTTTCTGGAAAATAAAAAAATAAAAATTAGGAAAGAATACAGGGCTGGTTTGTTAAATCTCTTCCAGTTCTCCACATGCTAATTCCAGGTCTCAAAGGAGGCAGGAGAAGCTGAATGGGAATTTTTTGGGAATGGATTACAAATTTTAATGACTCACTCGGGATCTTTGTGACTTCTGGTCGTGTTCATCTCTGGGTGCACCAAATTTAATTTAAATTTCATTTAAAAAAGGAGACAACCTCAATCTTCTCCCCCCACACACTCGGATGGAAAACAGAAAATGTGAAGTGGAAAAATTCAAGGAAGAAAACTCCATTAAGTGTTATTTCACACCACGATGCAGATACAACTTCCCAAAAAATTGAGGAGTCACCCATTGCTGGAAGCTGGTGACAGTGACTGGCACTGGATGCTTGTTTTCCTTGGAGTTCACTGTTAATCCCAGCCCAGGGCCAGGCAATTCCAGCTTTTGGTCAGATTTAATGAGTAGTGTTTTCACATTAACTGCAATTTTCTGGAATTCACCAACACTTTGGTTGCATTCCCCTGTTTTTTAATCATTTTTTTTTCCTACAAGTCTTTTGGTTTGTAACCTCCACAAAGAGGGTGTTGATGTGGTTGTGCCCAAAACTCCATGGATAACACCAGCCTGGAAAAACACCTATTCCAGGGCCACCTGGAGGTTTCTTTCTGCTTTGGCAGTTTTAGGATTTTGGAATTCCTGTGAATTTATGCCTTTTCTGAGGGCTCGTGTTGTTGCTCAGTCGATTCGGGTCGTTCAGCAGATCCCAGAGGATTCAGCCCTCGGGATGGGCTGGGCCAGCACAGTTACATCACATCCAGGAATTTCTGTGCCTCCTGCAGTGCTCTAAACTTTATTTTTTTCCCCCAAATTAAGGGCTGCTCTGTGCTCTGGCTCAGCTGGAGGTCAGCACAGGCCCACCAAGTCTCATGGTGACACCAAGACAAGGCTCATCTTCTCCCTTGGCCAAGGCAAAGTTTGGGGTCACCCCCACCAGGGAATCATTTAGGGAGCAGTTTCCTCACCAAACCAGTCAAGAGGGCCAAAATTTGTCACCCTCAGTAACGTTTTGGCTCTTGTTGAAGCAACTCATTGCT
>NW_020920936.1:1170-1514 GCF_003984885.1 Neopelma chrysocephalum
TTGCCTGGGCTCAGAGCTGCCCCTGGCTGGAAACAACTCCAGCTGGAATGCCAAGATACATCCATTTTTCCTTCAGGAAAAAATCCCCACAAAGGAAACAGAAGCTTGATTAAGAGATTTTTTTTTTTACCCCTCGGATTTTCCCTGAGATTTCAGGTACCTCAGACGTTCTGGTTCCTCAGAAATCAGTTGTGTTTTCACTTAGGGTAAAAAATAACAGCAAAAGAGAACTGCTCAAATTGCAGTTGAAATAACACAGTAGATGATGACAATAATAATAATAATAATAATAATAATAATAATAACAAAAATAACAATAATAGTGATAGCAATAATAATAATAA
>NW_020920937.1:0-4088 GCF_003984885.1 Neopelma chrysocephalum
AGAACTAACATTCTTCCTGTTCTTTATTTGCTGATCACGTCATATTTCTCTGCCTGTCAGAACTGTTAGAGCACTGGATGGAGAGCAGGTCATATGAAGAGGATTACGGAGTCAAAGGCAGCTTGTACTTAAGTGCAGGGAAAGTATAAATATTTACATATGTTGGCACAGTGCCTAGCCTTAATGCTTAAAATCCTTTGGAGAGCTGTCTGCATATTTACTGTATTAATGATCAAATGCAAGGCTGTGTTGGGAAAGGTCTTCCATTTGGAAGTCAGTAGTTGAGACTGTCTTGCCTATGAAAAAGAGGGAGAATTTTCATTAGAGGATGTATGATTCTGGCTGGTAATAGTCTTAATTCAAGGTATTTTTAGATAATTGATTTAATACAAGCAGAACAAATAGCCAGAAGTGTAATGAGAGACAAGTTGAAATTAGAAAGTAGATGTGCATTTTGAATGTATTGTCATAGCAACTGATTAAATTCTCCCTCTCTTGCTGTTCTGGGGACCTTTTAAATGTGCTTTGGCTAAATAAAAAGTATTAGACTATTTCAGAGCCAAAAGGTCAGCTCTTGTTGTCTATTTTGCACTTTAGTACACTGATACTTGCTAACCACTTATAACCCTAGATGCAGAATGAGAACTTGGGTTATTAACAATAAACAAGTAAACAGCAGAAAGACTTGACCTTTCTTTTGAATTGCCCTATGGTGATAAAAAATACCAAACAAACCTCCTTCCCCAAAGAATCACCCCCCCAAAATACCCCAACAACTCACCAAACAGAAAATCACCAACAACCAAAAAGCAGAAGTAACAAACATGAACAGCAAGTGGAGGAAGAGTTTGAAAGCGGGATGGACAGAAGCAGAAGTGTTACTGCCCACTCTTAGGCCACTGTGCCACTGTGCTGATTAAATGGCTATTGTTAGGTTTAGATTAGTAGTTATTTGTTGTTGTTGGGTTTTTTGGTGGTGTTGATTTTTGTTGTTGTTGTGGGGGATTGTTTGTTTGTTTGTTTTTATTTTGTTTTTTTTTTTTTCTGTATTAAAAATCTGGCTCGGTTACTCTCTAGTTCTGATGTGTTTTCTTTTCCAGGTGGTTGGTGTTTCTGCAGTGCTTGGCACAGGACTGGGGGAGTTTTTTATCCAGCTTTCTAAAGCTGTAGATTAATAGGAGAGGTAAGGGGATAACTTTTGGTCCGCGACCCAGTGACCACTTCCTGAAGGTCCTGATTCATGAGTCTGCTCCTTTGATTTGAAGGAGTGTCCAGTTGCCATAGCCAAGGTAGCTTAGGGTGTCCAGTATCAGCATAAAAAGCAGCAGTAAAAAGGAACTATTCAGAGATGAATTTTTTGCTGTTCTGTGAAAAAGTAAAAGCTATCTGTGCCAGCAAATCTGTGAATAATTTTTTTCATGTATAAAAATAAAGATTTTGTAAAACAGATGTTGTTCACTGTTTTAGTGCTAATATTTGAGCTAATTGTGAGAAAATTATTGGGAAATAAGATTGTGTCTTCCATTCAGATGGATAGAGAGTTCTTAAAAATAAATTTCCAAAGGGATTTGTTGAGACTATCCCTGTATCTTCCTGCACCAGTGAAGAGTACTAGTTTGACTTAGACAGTAAGAAAGACTGAATTGCAATGCCAAAATCAGTAACTCTGCTCACCTTGAGTTCTGGCTGTCCAAACGACAGTTCTCTGCAGGCACAGCTACACAGAGTTTGGCTTCCTAGTGCTGCTGAAAATGTCCTAGAATCCCACCATACTGGAGGTTGCTTTCCATGCTTAGTCAGAAGTTCTGTGTAACCTTAGTTGAAATGTAAGACCTGCATAGTGACTTCTGCTCTCTGACTGGGGGACAGACGGCTGGGTTTGAGTGAGGTTTGTCTTCTCCTGATGTTTTAAATGTTCTCAGAATCCACATGTAAAACTTTATCTACAGAAGGAAGCTCAAAATAAACAAAAGAGAGAGCAGCTGGAACACTTGTGGAAGGACATGGGCAGTGTGTGTGTGCAGGGCAGCACACTGGCAGGTACCTCCCCAGGAAGATAAAGTTTACTGCAGAAGTTTTCTGAAGAGTTTGCCTTGTGAAGTAATACAGTGCTTCTTTGTCCTCACAGCATAAGTGTGAAAGCAGCTCCATGTTAGAGGAGTGGGGCTTTAGTTCCTGTGGGATTGGTCACACTTAGCTCTTCCTGTGTCAGTCATAGGTTTGGAAGAAACCCCGCTGTGTAGCTAAAGCAGTGGACCTACTAGAAATAATGAAATACTTTAGGAAAGGTGAAACAGTCAGATTAGAATATGAGAAAGCTCTGCTGTTGGCTGCACTGTTCCTTATATGAGGCAAGTAGGTGCTGATGGAGTCTGTCCTGTGTCTGGGATCCACAAGCAGCTTTCTGTCCCCTTATGGCAGGTGTTAATTGCTCTGTTTCTGTGCAGATAGAAACCTTACCTTTAGCAAGCTGGTTTGTGTACAGCCGTTTCTGTTCCCTTCAAGGACCTGATGCTTCTGCAATGGGTCCCTCTGAGCTAATACTAACACGAGGAACTCTCGATGAAGAGCAAGAAGACAGGGAGAGTGACACTGGTGACTGACCATGAAGGTAAGGGAATGAGATCTAAAAGCTGCCTGTCTAGTCAAGAAATCCCCTCTATATTTCATGACCTGGATGGACTGTAAGGAGAGCCTAGAAAACAAGCAAACGTTCAGTCACCTGACGTGTCAGAATCTGTAGCAGAAGCTCAGCTGCAATGGTCAGTCTAGGGATATCACTCTAGCTTTTTTCACTTGTAATGGAGTTAAAACTGAAGGAACGGCATAAAGAAACTTGCAGGGAACCATGCATGAAGACTTTTATCTGTGAACAACTTCCTCTGATAGATTTTTATTTTTCTTTCTGCAGTAACTGTTGGTCTGATGAGTTAAAGGTCTTGCAGCCAACTGACTGCACATTTGGCCATCTGCCACTGTGGCTTCCTGAAGCTGAAGGAACCAGAAAGCAGTTTCTTTTCCTGCAACTTCTTCAGATCTCTCTGTTGAGAGCTTAGATTTAGAGCTCTGACAGCATTAGCATCCAGAGTACTCACTGGTCCCCAGAGGCACCTTCCGTTCGCTGAGTGCAGTCAGGCATCTGCTGCAGCCAGGGCACAACTTGATCGATCCGCCGTTTGATGCTTTGGTTTTCATTAAGTAGATTTTACGTACTTTACGTACCTGGGTGCAGATCGGCTTCATCATCAGCGGGCACTGCGCAGGAGAAGGTGGGCAGCGGGCCTGGGGCGGGTAGGGGGATAGGGGTGGGGGCGGGCACTTAAAAGATTTCGGCCAGGGAGCTGATCTCAGCCAGCACCTAGTCGGGGCAGTCTAAGTCCCCGTAGAAGCAGAACTGCTGCATGGGGAGAGGCGGTCAGAGGCGCACTGCCGCTTTGCGTCCTCCCCACTCTCCGCCGCCGACTCCCGGCCCACCACGTTGCCGCTGCTCCCCGGTCCCCCATGCCGCACAGTCCGCCTTCGCGACACGGAACCGCCCCGTGTGCCGGTGGGGGGCGCCCCGAGGGGCTCTGCAGGGGCCTTGGGGCCGGGACCCCGGGAGTGCGGCCCCACCAAGGGCAGGGCCCCTCCGACACGGCCGTCGTCCCTCCGCCCGACCACCCGAGCGCCTCCCGCCACCCGCGGCCACGGCCCCGCGGGCTCCAAACCCCGCCAATCCCGGCCCGAGGCAGCGTCCGGCCCGCCAATCCCGGCCCGCCTTTCTCGGCGCCGTCCAATCACGGCCCGCCTTCTCAATCCGGCAGCGGTCCCGCAAGCTCTGCCCGCTCAGCCGCGGCGCGGCCCCTCCGCGCGGCACCGCCCCCCCGTTCCCCTCAGGCGCTGCTGGGACCACGGAAGGGCGGTAGGAGCTCCGCCGTCACGTCCCGTCCGGGAGCTCTCCCGGGAGAAGCGGAGGGAGGCGGGGAGCGGGCGGGAGCGGCCCCGGGAGCGGGGCTTGCGGGGATAGCGGGGTTCTCGGGAACGGGCGGGCGAGGATTGGCTGGGCTGGCACAGGGGGGCGGGGCTGTGCGGGCCGCGGGCTATAAATA
>NW_020920937.1:4188-4873 GCF_003984885.1 Neopelma chrysocephalum
GGCGGGATCGGCGGTGAGCTGGGGCGGGACTCCCGCGGCTGCCGCTCCATGCACCTGGCCTGCCTTGGGCACAGGGGCCGCTCTCTCCGGGAGGTTCTGACTCCCGACGTGCAGGTTTGATCCCGGCCCGCCACTCCCAGCTCGCTTTTCTCTGCTCCGTCCAATCGCAGCCCACCCTTTCACTGGGGACGCGGTCCCGTAAGCTGTGCCCGCTCAGCCGCGGCGCGGCGCCGCCCCCCTTCCCCACGTTCTCCTCAGGCGCTGCAGGTGCCGGCGCCTTTGCTTCCGGAGCCGCGTCTGCGCTGCCGCAGCCCCCGACAGGCCCTGTTGGGACCAGGGAGGGCGGGTGTCACAGCTCCGCGCTCACGTCCCGTCGGGGAGTTCTTCCGGGAGGCGGGGAGGGGGCGGGAGCGGCGGCGGCCCTTTCAATGGGGCCGCGGTCGAGCAAGCTCTGCCCGCTCAGCCGCGGCGCGGAGCCGCCCCCTTCTCCACCTCGCCCCCCGCGTTCCCCTCAGGCGCCGGTCTCGGCGCCTTTGCTTCGGGATCCGGTGGAGCCGCGCCTGCGCTGCCGCGGTGCCCGCAGGCGCTGTTGAAAGGGTGGGTGGGAGGTCCGCGGTCCCGTCCCATCCGGGAGTTCTCCCGGGAGAAGGGGAGGGAGGCGGGGAGCGGGGGGAAGCGGAGCAGC
>NW_020920938.1:0-1251 GCF_003984885.1 Neopelma chrysocephalum
AGGGCAGGGTTAGGCTGGATTTTAGAAAAACCAGAGGGTGTTTGGGCACTGAACATGCTCCCCAGGGCAGTGGGAACAGCACCAAGGCTGACAGAGCTCAAGAAGTGTTTGGATCATGCTCTCAGGCTCATGGTGTGACTCTTGGGGATGGTGCTGTGCAGGGCTAAGGGTTGGACTGGATGATCCTTGTGGGATATCACAGCATATTCTATGATTCTGTGATTATCAACCCTGTGTTCAGCACAAAGCCAAAACACAGCCCTGCACTGGCCATGGGGAAGAAATTTAACTGTACTGCCCCTGAAACCAGCACACCCTTTATGGGCTCTCACAGAAACATCTCACAGTCCATTTGCCACCTGTAACCAGTGACTCTGAGTTCCTGCTTCCCCAGCCCCCAGGGATGGTCTCCTTGTCTGCTCATTCCTCCACACTCTCTTCTCAGTGATGGCATCTTAACCAGACAAGCCCCTGGGAATTCTTTTGTGGTTAATTAGATCTCAGAAGTGTATTCAAAGTGAATATCTTGTATTAAAGGAGCAATGAGAACATTTTCCTTTTTTTGTGGCCTGTTTACTTTTTTCCTGTTTTTACATTGATATCAGCAATCCCCAGTGGATATTGATCCCGGGCACCTCCTAATTCAGTCTGAATAGATACAAAAATCAAGGCCCTTTATGTCTGACAATCCATCAGACTTTATCCCTATCCCCACCCCACCATTCCCTCATCAAAGCCCTGGGACTCAAAGCAGCCTTGGGCAAATCTGAGCTTCCTCCACTCAAGGAGGTTTCAGCTCCTTGGCACCAACTCCCACCTGCTTGGCTTGGAGAAAGAGCTGCCCGAGACACAGAGGGATGTTCATTTATTGCCAGCAAACAAAACCAAAGGAAGGCACAGCTCAGTAAAAAACAAAAGTCCTTCCCTGCTGTATATTAAGTCCACATTGCCTCCACTGAAGTCCACGTTCTGCAGTAGATAGTCTTAGACCAATGGCAAACACCTTCTGTGTCAAGCACAGATCCCAAGATCCCCCAAACACTCCCTGCCCTGAATTCTGTCCATATTTGCCCTTTGCACACAGGGAGTCACACACTGAAGTCACAAGTTCCCTCGATCCACAGAGGGAGGAAAAGAGAAAGTGAATGAATTTCTGTGTTGTGCAGAGTTAAATATACATTTATTCCAATAATCTGGGGTTACAGAACTGTTATCAAACACATTCTGCAGCATCTGTTCACTGGGGAAACA
>NW_020920939.1:0-323 GCF_003984885.1 Neopelma chrysocephalum
TAGATCCATATGCCTTGTATTTGTGGAAAAGGGCAGTATTTTCATATAAATCCATTTCATTCAATGTCCCATTTCACCAGTGAGAACCTGCATTAAACTTTGATTGTATTTTGTACTTAATGAGTTTGTAGCATTAAGGGTTGGGGATATTGTAGAACTCACATTTGACAACAGTACCAGCAGTAACAGGAGACTTCAGGTATTTGTAGAGGAGATTTTTGGGGCCTGTTTCTTGGTTTTGGGAACACAAAGGCTAATGTTGGCAAGGATAGAATGTTGTTATTGTAGTGTAGGTCACATTTTTATGAATTGAAAGACACCTT
>NW_020920939.1:423-1505 GCF_003984885.1 Neopelma chrysocephalum
ACTGGATATTGTTCTTCCAAAGATTCAGATGACTGGTTGGGTAAAAGTCCTTGAGCAAAATTGTGTACTGTTTGTGCCAGGTATGTTACGCTGTGTTGTGGCTTTTTGTTTATGTTTTTTTTTTTTTAAATTACGCTGGAAATAATTTTTTTCCAAATAAGCATTAAACATTTAAGCTGCAGTGTTTTACCTTGTTGAATTTATTTTCTTTCAAGCTTAGTGCATTTGAAAACTGTTAGTAAGTACTGACTACAGCAATGTTTGTGTCTCCTGCACCTTTGAAGATTTCTGTGGTCACTCACATACAGCTTTAACAACCTGCAGTGACCGTGGTGACACGTAGTAAAGCCAGGCTGTGCTCTGAGAATTGCCATCTCCTAAGGACATTGCCTAACCACACTTCAGAAGTGCTTTTCCTTAGTTCAAGGTATTCATTCATTAGCTAGGGACACTCATAAGCTTTTCCTTTCCAATCAATAGTTTCTACAATAAACTTAAAACTTCTCTTTTTGGTGTAAATTTGACTCTAAAGCCCAAAGCGTTACGAGGTATCTTGCTCTCCTCCTTGCAGTATAAACAATTCAGCTTTCTAATGTTTATAATTTGTTTTTACACTTTAAGATTCTGCATTTAGAGTCAGAGTAACACGTTTCCTTTGAGTCAGGCTCTCACCACTGTGTAATTCAAAGTTGCAGAGCTCGTTTGCCTCTCTGAACTGGTTCCTTTTCGCAGCTTCCCATGCTCAGGTACCTCAGTGTGTGCTCAGGACCTCAAAGCACAAGGTGTCTTCGTGAAGACCCCTGTGTCAGGAATCTCAAAACCACTCTTGATCATTTGCTTTTTAAAATGACATAATTGATGGTGATAATTAAAGAATACAGTTGTGAACCCCCACCTGAGTGCAGCTGTTTTCTTTGGCTTGGATGAAGCCTTCAGCCCGTTCATGTAAAAAAATCATGGGCCAATTTTGCAAAGCTTTATGAAAATGTCTCTCCAGGTTGTACTAAACCTTTACCTGCAGTGAGTCCCTGCTGATGTGCAAGGCAGAATTCAGATAATATTTACAGAGAATGGACATGTCC
>NW_020920940.1:0-320 GCF_003984885.1 Neopelma chrysocephalum
CTTGTGGCAAGTATAGAGGCTAATCTGGTCTTGCCCTCTATTGCTCTTTATTGCTCTATCTTTGCGCTCAAGTATAGCTTGGCACTTAATAACACTAAAAAAAATTTTGTTGGTTGGTTATTTATTTCCTAATGCACAATCATTCTCTAAAAACTATGGGTCTTAGTAGCAGTAGTCACTCCTTCGTGCTGGGTTTCCAATTTCTGTTGTTGGGAGCGGTGTTTCTCAGCTGTTGTCCTCTCCTGGAGACTGTAAAAACAAAATTTTACTTTCGGGTTATTTTCAGTTTTGGGTACTCTCCTTGGCATTTCCACTCGGGA
>NW_020920941.1:0-666 GCF_003984885.1 Neopelma chrysocephalum
GGGGGGGCGACGGGCAAAGGGTGGCAGAGGGGCAGAAGGGGAGGTGGGAGAGCGGGCAAGGGCTTCCCGGGGGGGTCCCTTGGTGTCCCCAGAGCTCGATCCCTGGAGAGGAGGGACCCCCGGGCCCCAGCGGCTGATGGGGGCCGGGATGTTTGTTGGGAATTCCCGGCGGGCCGAACAAAGGCCCCGGACACGCGTCGGGAACTCTTGGATTGTCGCCAACAGTGCCGGGAGTTGCCCAATTCCCGCCCCCCAAAGTGGGGAGATGGGAGAGGGGGGAAGCCTGGGAGTGTTTTTTGGGGTGACTGTTGGGTCTGTCGGGGGTCAGAGTGCTGGGGAAGGGGGTTTTGGGGGATGTGGGGGCCGAGGAAAGGGGAGTGCGGGGATGTGGAGAGGTGGGATGGGGGGTGCAGGGAGATCCCCTGCCCAGGGGTCGTCGGTGTGGGGGAAAGGGAGGTCCTGGGGGTTGGGAGAATGGCCAGAAAACGGGGTTCAGGGGGTCCCCCCGTGTTCCAAAGAAAAGGGGCTTGTGGGTTGTGTCAAAGGCAGGACTGGGGGTGCAGGGGTAGCAGCGTGAGGGAAAAGCAGGGCCTGGGGTCTGGGAGAGGCGGGCTGGGCAGGAAAGGAGGTTGCAGGGGGGTCTTAGTGCAGAATAAGGGGGTGCCA
>NW_020920941.1:766-5182 GCF_003984885.1 Neopelma chrysocephalum
GGAAAGGAGGTTGCAGGGGGGTCTTAGTGCAGAATAAGGGGGTGCCAGGGGGTTCCTGTGGGCAGGAATGGGGGTTTCGGGGTGTCCCAGAGTAAAGGCAAAAGGGGGGATGTAGAGAGTGGGAGAGGAGGCCCAGGGGGTCTCTGGGGTCCTTGTGTCCAGGAAAGGAGGGTGCAGGGGCCTGGAGTGTGAGGGAAAGGGGGTTGAGTGGGTGGGGAGAGCCGGGATGTGCAGGAAGGGCAGTTCAGGGGGTGCCGGGTGTTGAGGAAAGGAGGGGTTGGGGAGTGGGAAAGGCAGGAGTGGGGGTGGAGGGGGTGGCAGGGTGAAGGAGAAGGGAGGGTGTGGGGACTTGGAGAGGTGGGATGGCTGGAAAGGGGTTGCAGGGGGCCCTGGAGTTGGTGAAGTGGGTGCAGGGGGTGGTGGTCTGGATAAGGGGGTGCAGGCGGATCTGGTCTTTAGGAATGGGGCATTCAGGGGGTCCCTGGGCCACTCCGGGACCACCCTGCAGGATAAGGCAGGAGTGGGGAAATGGGGAGACAGTGAGATTTGGGGGTCAGGGTGGTCCCAGGGTCAAGGAAAGGGAGAAACGGGGAGAGCTGTGAGAACTGGGAAGGGGCTCCAGGGGGGTCCCGGAGTCAAGGAAAAAGGGGATCTGGGGGTGAGGTGGGATGGCCAGGAACGGGGGTCCAGGGGTCCCCAGGGTGAAGGAAACAGGGGGATGGAGGGACTGGGAGAGGTGGGATGGTGAGGAAAGTGGGGGCATGGGGGTCCTGGAGTCAAAGGAAGAGGGGTGTGGGGTCTGGAAAACTGGGACTGGCCAGGCAGGGGGGCCCCAGGCCTGGAGGAGCAGGAAGAGGAGGAGGAAGAGGCGGTGGGGGCTGCTGAGACCCCCGGAGTGGGGAGAGCGGAGAGGGGCGATCCCGGCACCGCGGGACCCCCGTCAGCCTGGAAGGAGGGGGGGAACCTGCAGAGAGGGGAGGGTTGGGAGTGCAGGAACCCTGAACTGGGGGCCTGGAGAGGGGGTACCCTTGGGAGCCCTGGGACACTGAAGTGGGGAGCTCGGAGAAGGGGGAGTGCTGGGACCCCCGTCAGCCCAGCCAGGGGGACCCCAGAGAGAGGGGAGCTCAGAGAAGGGGGACCCCCGGGATTTCTGGGACCCACAGCAGCGTGGAGAGGGGGAGACCCCATAGAGGTGGGACCCCTGAGAGCCCCAGCACCCCAGAGAGGGTTGAACCCTGAAGAGGGGGAACCCTAATACACGTGGGACCCCCAACAGCCCAAAGAGAGGGGACCCCCAGAACGCCAAAGTGGAGAGACTTGATAGGGGGAATTCCTGGAAGGGTTTTTTTTGATCTGAATCTTGGAGTTCTGGGGGGGTTTTTTGGGCTGAACCTTGGTGTTTAGGAGGTTTTTATGGACACAAGGTGCTTGGTGACTTCTAGAGATGGACTTGGGCAGGAGGAGCCCCCAACCCAACGCGCTCCCCCCTTGTTTTTCCCCCCACAGCAGGATTTCTTCTTCCCAAAGCTTGGCCAGATGAAGGAGGCTGTGAGGAAGAGGAAGATGCTGCGGGCCCCCTGGGCAGGTGAGGAGGAAGTCAGTGCCCCTTTGCCCTGTCTTGTCCTGTATCTCCCAGCCGAGCATCGCCCCCGGCTGCAGGACAACCCCGCTGCCGCCGCCGTCCTGCCGGGGCCGGATTTGGGGGGATGTCCTTGGCCTTCCCTCTGGGCCGGAGGCAAATCCCCTCCCTGTCCTTCTTCCTTCCTCTCCTTGTTCCTTTTCCTTCCTTCTTCCTTCTCCTTGTTCCTCCCTCTCCTTCCTCCTTACGTTTTTTCCTTTCTCTCCTTCTTCATTCTCCTTCCTTTCTCTCCTTTCTCCTTTTTCTCTGTGTTCCGTCTTCTCCTTCCTTTTCGTCATTCCTTGTCTCCTTGCTCCTTCCTTCTCTCAGGACCAGCATGGCCAGCAGGACCAGGGCAGTGGTTCTTCCCCTGTACTTGGCACTGGTGAGGCCACACCTGGAGTGCTGTGTCCAGTTCTGGGCCTTCTTCTTCCTTCCTTCTCCTTCCTTCCTTCTTCTTCCTTCCTTCCTTCTTCTTTCTTCCTTCCTTCTTCTTCCTTTCTTCTTTTTCTTCCTTCCTCTCCTTGTTGCTTTTTCTTCTTGTTCTTTCCCTTCATATTCCTTCTGCTCCTTCCTTCTCTACCCTCCTTCCTCTCCATCTTCCTTCTCCTCCCCCTTCCCTCTGGGCCAGAGGCAAATCCTCTCCCTGTCCTTCTTCCTTCCACTCCTTGTTCCTTTTCCTTCCTTCTTCCTTCTCCTTGTTCCTCCCTCTCCTTCCTCCTTATGTTTTCTCCTTCCTCTCCTTCCTTCTCTACCTTCCTTCCTCTCCATCTTCCTTCTCCTCCCCCTTCCCTCTGGGCCGGAGGCAAATCCCCTCCATGTCCTTCCTTCCTGCCCCAGGCCCCGAGCTGAGGACGGAGAGCACGGAGGACAAATCCCCCCGGCAGACCCTGGTGGGAGAGGCCGTTTTGAACGGCTCCACGGTGCGGGAAGGCAGCGGGGAGGAAAAGCCCCGGAGATCCCCCCGGAGGAGGGGCTCCAAAGCCAGCCCAGGGTGCTCTGAGGAGGAAAGAGGCAGCCTGTGCCGGGAAGGCGGCCGGAGCTTGAGCCGGAGCTCCGAGCTGGTGGTGCAGGAGCGCGTCAGTGCCGTGGAGAAGCCCTACAAGTGCCCCAGTTGTGGGAAGAGCTTCAACAGCAGCTCCAAGCTCCTCGCCCACCAGCGTGTCCACACTGGGGAACGGCCCCACGAGTGTGAGGAATGTGGGAAGACCTTCCTTTATAGCTCCCACCTCCTCACCCACCGCCGGGTGCACACGGGGGAACGGCCCTACAAGTGTTTGGAATGCGGGAAGGGCTTCGCCGTCAGCTCTCGCCTGATCTGCCACCAGCAGATCCACACTGGGGAACGGAGGCCCCGGCCCTACAAATGTGGGGAATGCAAGAAAAGCTTCACATACAATTCTGAACTCGTCACCCACCAGCGCGTGCACACAGGGGAGAAACCCTACGTGTGTGGGGAATGCAAGAAAAGCTTCACATACAAATCTCAACTCGTCACCCACCAGCGCGTGCACACGGGGGAGAAGCCCTACAAGTGCTTGGAATGTGGGAAGAGCTTCAACATCAAATCCAACCTGACCCAGCACCAGAAGACCCACACTGGGGAACGGCCCTACCAATGTCTCGAGTGTGGGAAGAGGTTTCGGAGCAGCTCGGGTCTCCTCAAGCACCAGCAGACGCACACGGATGAGAGGCCCTTCCGCTGCACCGACTGTGGGAAGGGCTTCAAACAAAACTCCAACCTCATCACCCACCAGCGCAGCCACACTGGGGAGAGGCCCTACAAGTGTGGGGAGTGTGGGAAGAGGTCTCGGAGCAGCTCGGATCTCCTCAAGCACCAGCAGACGCACACGGATGAGAGGCCCTTCCGCTGCACCGACTGCGGGAAGGGCTTCAACCAGAACTCCACCCTCGTCACCCACCGGCGCATCCACACTGGGGAGAGGCCCTACAAGTGCAAGGAGTGTGGGAAGAGCTTCACCTGGAGCTCTACCTTGACCAGACACCAACAGACCCACCAGTAAGGGAAGCTCTGCAAGTGCCCTGACTGTGGAAGAGCTTCATCTGCTGCTCCAACTCCATCAGCTGTCAGAGGATCCACTTTGGGAACAGGCTTGGTGACCCACATTCCCAGTGACCCACGCTGGGAAGACCCCTGGCTGATGGACTGTGGCAGGATAGTCCCAGCCTGGCCAGACCCAAGGTCCAATCAAGCTCATCATCAAGCTGTCACGCAAGATCAGCTGCTGGAGCCAGGGTGTTGTCTCGGTGTTAACTCTGCTGAAACCATCCTGGTTGGTCCAAGGTTGAACACACACCCTGCTGGTTGAAGTCTGAGTTGACAGATAAGCTGAGAGCTGACCTGGAAAGGCGGAATTGGCAATCACTTTATCTTGTAAAAAGTCCACTCCCCTGTCATGCAGTCGGGTTCTTTCTGACAAAACCCTCCCTGGGGAGTGTGTGGAGATTTCTCCCCTGGCTGGGGACGCCCTCCAAGGTCAGTCCTCGAGGCTGAGAGAAAGAGATCTCCCCACGAGCGTTGGTCTGGGTGAGTTACATCAGATCTCTACTTAATAATTATTTCTGTTTGCCAGCTTTAATAGAACTGCTTCAATAAATGCTTTGTTACAGTGCCCTCTACTACTTTATGCTATATATGACTCTACTAGTAGATTTTTAGTGTTTATATTGTTTTAGTGTTTCTGTTGTGCAGTAAATAGTTCTGATTAAGGTTTTTGTCTGATCATTTGTATAAAGTACATTCTTCATTTTATATAAATATTCTTGTTTTGCCATCA
>NW_020920942.1:0-1528 GCF_003984885.1 Neopelma chrysocephalum
TATCTCCAATATCCCAAATATCTCCAATATCCCAAATCATCCCAAATATCCCCAAATATCTCCAATATCCCAAATATCCCCAAATATCCCAAATCATCCCAAATATCCCCAATATCCCAAATCATCCCAAATATCCCCAAATATCTCCAATATCCCAAATATCCCCAAATATCCCAAATCATCCCAAATATCCCCAAATATCTCCAATATCCCAAATCATCCCAAATATCCCGAAATATATCCAATATCCCAAATATCTCCAATATCCCAAATCATCCCAAATATCCCCAAATATCTCCAATATCCCAAATATCCCGAAATATCCCCAATATCCCCAAATATCCCAAATATCCCCACAGTATCCCAAATATCTCCCAATCCTCCCAATCCCCCCAATATCCCCAATATCCCAAATATCCCCAAATATCTCCAATATCCCAAATATCCCCCAAATCCCCCCAATATCCCAAATATCCCCCAAATCCCCCCAATATCCCAAATATCTCCAATATCCCAAATGTCTCCAATGTTCCCAAATCCCCCCAATATCCCAAATCCCCCCAAAATCCCCAAATATCCCCAATATCCCAAATATCCCCAATATCCCAAATCCCCCCAAATCCCCCCAAATCCCCCCAAATATCCCAAACATTCCCACCTTTTCCAGGAGCTGTGGCATCGCCGGGATGAGGCAGCGGCTGAGCCGGGATTTCTCCTCCTCCTGCTCCTTCTTCTCCTTGGACGTGACCTTGGAATGGGAATTCCGGGCTGGAATTTCACCCCCCCCAAAAACCCCCCCTCCAGAATTCCCAGAAAATCTGAAATTTTTAGAAAATCCTAAAAAATTCCCCCCAAAATAAAAAAAAAATATTAAAAAAATTCCTAAAAATATTTTTAAAAATCCTAAAAAATCTGAAAAAATATTTTAAAAAATCCCCCCAAAAATTCCCAAAAAAATCCTAAAAAATCCCCCCCAAAAAATGAAAAAAAATTCCCCCCCAAAATCCAAAAAAATCCTAAAAAATCCTAAAAAATCCTAAAAAATCCCCCCAAAAATATTCCGAAAAAATCCTACAAAATCCCCCAAAAAATCCAAAAAAATCCCCCTCAAAATCCCCCCAAAAAATCCAAAAAAATCTCCCCCAAGAATCCCAAAAATTCCAAAAAAATCCTAAAAAATCTCCCCCAAGAATTCTAAAAATTCCAAAAAAATCCAAAAAAATTCCCCCCAAAATTCCTAAAAAATCCTAAAAAATCCTAAAAAATCCCCTCAAAAATTCCAAAAAAATCCTAAAAAATCTCCTCAAAAATTAAAAAAAATTCCAAAAAAATCCTAAAAAATCCCCTCAAAATCCCCCAAAAAATCAAAAAAAAATCCCCCCCCAAAATCCCCAAAAAATCAAAAAAAATCCCCTCAAAAATTCCTAAAAAATCCCCTCAAAATCCCCCCCAAAATAAAAAAAAATCCTAAAAAATCCCCTCAAAGATTCCTAAAAAATCCCAAAAAATCCCCCCCCCAAAAAAAAAA
>NW_020920942.1:1628-2114 GCF_003984885.1 Neopelma chrysocephalum
AAAAAAAAAATCCTGAAAAATTCCCCAAAATCCAAAAAAATCTTAAAAAATCCCCTCAAAAATCCCCCCAAAAAATCCTAAAAAATCCCCCCCAAAAATCCTAAAAATTCCAAAAAAATCCAGAAAAATTCCCCCAAAAAATCCAAAAAAATCCCCCCAAAAATTCCTAAAAAATCCCCCCAAAATCCTCCAAAAAATAAAAAAAAATCCTAAAAAAATCCCCCCAAAATCCAAAAAAACAAAAAAAAATTCCCCCCCAAAAATCCTAAAAAATCCCCTCGAAAAAATTCCAAAAAAATCCTAAAAAATTTCCCCCAAAAACTCCCTCCGGCATTCCCAGAATTCCCAGAATTCCCGGAATTTCTGGCATTCCCGGTACCTTCCTGGGCCCGGCTCGTCCCACGGGGGGTTGGCCCTGGGCCACCTGGAGGGCGCTGCAGGTCAGGATCTCCACCAGGGCCTTCTCCTCACGGTCCTCCAGGCCTG